>NC_058409.1:130631396-130931396 GCF_002201575.2 Neomonachus schauinslandi | reverse complement strand
TTAGACTTTTTTATATTTTATTATATATTGATTGTTGTGGTTCTGTTACTGGTGGGAGAGTCTGCACTGTGTGAATGGAGGGCTATATCCTTGGATTCCCCACAAGAATATTTACGTGGGGATCATGCTGTAATAACCACAGCCAGAAGGAAAGTAGCCAGCACAAAGCAGTTTATTAAAGCAAAAGTACTCTCTCAAGGTAGGAGAGCATGCAGGTTCCCTGAGGTGGACCAGGCCCTCAGTTGTTTTGGGATTGGATATTATGGGTCTCTCTGGGCTGGGGAAGCTATCATGTACAGTGAGGTGGTCTCTAAAGGAGGCTGTTTCCAATCATTTGGAGCATTCCTCCCACAGGTTGGGAGGGGGTTTTTGACCCCATAAGGTTTGTACAGAACCATCTGGCCACCTTTCTCCATGGTGGTGGTGGGGTCTATAACTGCAATGCAAATGCATTATAATGAGTTTAGGGGTTACTCTGGGGCAGAAGTGGAAGAGGAGAGTGCATGCTCCACATCTGTGGCTCTTGATCTGTCAGCCCCACGGTCTTGAAAGCCACGAGGTAGGATGTTGTGTCCCTGGGCTTTTAATGTGTAGTTCATTTATAACCGTCCTTGCCTCCAAATCATGTCTCTATCATTCCCATTCAAGGCCTTGGGACTCTGCCTCAGGACGTTCCTTCCACGACTTATGTCTAGCTTCTAACAGTTCAGAGTGTAGCAAAGCTAACTGGTGATGTTAGAGAGAATTTCTAAATGGTTAAAACTTAATTGGAAGAGCATGTGTTCCTAAAAAATATAAATATTTTCCCCATTTCCCAGTTACCATGTGGAAACTGCTCCCCCAGACACAACCTCTGCTCCCTTACTGTGTACACACATGGAGAGATGAAGTGATAATTGGTTTGCAAATCTGAGATTGAGTTACCTGGCATGCTTATTTCTGTCTTGAATTTGGTTTTCTTAGGCTTTAACTACTTCCAGCCACAGGCTCTCCTTAAGGTCTACCTGTATCAGCTCCATGTGGGACTGACATGTACAAAGGCAGTCTTCTTAATTCTGGGCTAAAACCCCCAACTTGTCTTCAGTAATAACAGTGTTTTTAGTTCATCAACAGATTCCCCCTTATTTTATTTCCCAACACATTCAGAATTCTAACGAAGAAGAAAAAACTTTTTTATTGGGCTCTTTTGAAAACTAAACATATGGTGGGACCTTCAAGTAAGTCTACAGAGGCAACATAAGGTAGAGAAATACTAGAGGAATGGTACAAATGTCTGATAATTCATAGCCTTAGAGGTCTGTATAAGCATTCCCAGCTGAAGCAAGAATTAGAAAGTAGCAGGGGTTGCAAAAAGGCTCAGGGCCCCAGACTACAAGAGTAGCTGGTTGTGGCAAAAACTCAGTTAAGGGGAAAAAAAATCTTTACGGGACTTTCCAGCATTGGGTGGTTGGCAAAAGAACATTTGATGCTTTTAAACTGTAAGGCAGCTGAATTCCTACGTACTACAAAATCCTGCAGAGTTCCTAGTATTACATCATTAGTACTCGGTTTAAATGGACAGTGCTCATCAACTGTTCTGTATACTATCCTGTATTCAGTACTAAAGAAGGAACTGTGTAAGGAGTGCCTTATGATCCACTTCTGTCCACAAATCAAGATAATTTCCCTGCTCAAGGATGTCATTTTGATCTTTGTTGTTTGTGCTTTATTTCAACTTTAGTCAAAGGGTAAAAAAGAAAGTTTCAATCTTTAATACATCTGTACTTTAATATCTTTGAACTTTAAATTTCAAGAGGGCATATTTTTTTATATTTTGGAGTGCCTATGAATTTTATTTTAATGCTGTCATTTATTCTCATTGAAAAACCCCTTTTGGATTATTTCCACCACATTGATTAAATATAATTTAGGATAGGGATAGAATAAGGTGTGAATTTTCAGTCTGGGGTATAGAGTGTGCTTGAAATTGATCCCCAAATGTATTGTTCTGACCCGCAAAATCATCTTTCCACGTAAACCTTCTGAACTGAAATTGAACACTATGTCCAAAGGAGAAGCAGTTTGGATGGAAGGAATGACACATGAAGTTGGGGGCAGTACTGCCCTGACAAATGTCTCAACAACGCCCCTGGTTGACTGAAAGTGGTCAAGTTTAGCCTATGAACTTAAGAGAACAAACACAATGTATTGTTAGAGAGGAACACATTTTCCCACCTCTAGCTTCCATTTAAGCTTTAATAAGCCTTTCTTTCCAAACATAGGGCATTCTAATTTTTGTTTGTTTGTTTGTTTGTTTTTGTTTTACTTTCCTTCCGAACAGAGTCCTGGTTTGAGGTTTTTACTAACCTTGTCGTTTGGACTTACCTATTTGATTCACCCCTGGCTACCATTCTCAAGCTCCCTGGATCTAGTCTGTGCTCATTCCAGTAACTCACCCCATACTGTCTCAGACAAATCCTTATAGAACCAAACTATCCATTAAATCAGGTTATAAAGTGACAAATAACTACTACATAAATAAAAAGAGAGAGCATGTAACAAAAGAAATCAATATTAAAATAAAAGCAAATATTTAGAAAACTCAGAGTTAAATATGCTATTTATTTTCAGCAACAATATAGATTCTTCTGGTATAACTTTTTATTGAACTTCAGTCTTTTTCTTTGATTTACATTTTTATTTTTTATTTAGAAAACATTATATGAGGAGTCACTCTGGGTTATTTGTCTGACAGAGTCATCATCAAGCCATACTAGGTCCCAGGTCTGAGAGCTTATATTAATGGGAAGGACAAGTCAAAAATTAAAAAGCCAATTAAAAATGTTTGCAAATACAAACATTCACATAAATATATAACAAAATAATAATGTTTATTTGACTCTAAGTACTGTGAAAAAAATGCCAGGAAATTCTATCTCTAAAAGGAGATCTGAATGTAAGCAATCATGCAAAACTCTGTGGGAACATATGCTTAGGCAGAGGAGAAGCATTTTCCAGTTCTCTGTGGCTGAAAGAACTGTGCTGTGTTCAAGAATCAGAAAACAGGCCTGCAACGCTGAATAATAATGAAGGAGAAGGGAGTAGTATGAAATTTAATTAGAGAGGTATTACAAAGCAGGGTTCATGATACAAAATCAGAAATTGTCTATGATTAAATTAGGCAGAAAGGGAATGTAATGGGGTTGCCTGGGTAGCTCAGTTGGTTAAGCGTCTGATTCTTGATTTGGCTCAAGTCTTGATCTCGCATGATGCAGGCCTTGGGTTCCCCGCTCAGTGGGGAGTCTGCTTTAGATTCTCTTGCTCCCTCTGCTTCTATCCCTCCCCCTGCTGACACACTCTCTCTCTCGAAATAAATAAATAAAATCTTTAAAAATGTAATGGAAAGGTATAGAAATTTCAGAAAATGAACAAGAAGAATGCAGGATACAACTACCAACACAATCATGATTGTGCTACCTGGTCAGTCTAAGGAAATAGTCACAATTTGTTTCACTGTCTCCAGACCAACATCACCTCTACATGATATAGCATCCTCCTCCTATCATTTTTCAAAGGTCAAAGAAACAGATGTGAAAACTCAACCTGATGCTGCCACATAATAGTTGCCAGGAGGAAAAGGAAAGGGAATATATGCTTTCTCCTATAGCTTTCCATCGAGAGGAGTGGGGACCTCCTTCACAATAATAAATACACACAGGGCTATCATCCCAAGTAGGAAGGAATTCATGATTCCATGAATTAACCAAATTAAAACAGTTAACCAAAATAAAATTAACCAAAATAAAAAATTTCTATTAAAGGACCCTTCTCAACTTCCCTATAATGTTTCTTACTTTACAGAACTGAAGGAAGAATGTCTCTATTCAACTCATGGAACTATCTTTCCACTTCTGCTGTTTTGCAGGGTTCAGTGATCTCTGGCATGCATAAGCCCTAACTATCCCTACTTCTTTTTTTTATCCTGGTTTTTATTTTTAACTTTAAGACTAAATTTTAGATATATACAAACATATAATGAAACATAACTTACATTTAAAATTTTAAATATCAAATTTTGCTGCTATAAACATTAGGGTGTAAGTGCCCCTTCAGATCACTATATTTGCATCCTTTGGATAAATACCTAGTAATGCAACATAAGAATAAAAAAAAATTAAAAAAAATACCTAGTAATGCAATTGCTAGGTTGTAGGATAGTCCACAATAGCCAAACTATGGAAAGAGCCCAGATGTCCACTGACAGATGAATGGATAAAGAAGATGTGGAGATTACACACACACACACACACACACACATCTATTTTACATCGAGCTAGTGTAGAATCACCATTTACAACCAGGTTGTATGACCCTTCTTTTCTCTGATTCACATTTCCTCCTATGTGAGTTTTCATTGCCCCACTGATGACAGAATCTGAATTCATCTTAGGCATACAATATCTAGGTGTTATACTAGTAAACTGTACATTACTTGGAGAAGCAAGTTTTATTAATCTGAATCTCTCTCTTACCTAACAAAATGCCTGAAATATAGCAAATGCTTAATTGATGTTTAATAAAGGAATTGATTTTTTCATGGTACTTACCCAAATGATACAAAAATACTGATTTGAAGGGGTATATGCACCCCAATGTTTATAGCAACATTATCAACAATAGGCAAATTATGGAAGGAGCCCAAATGTCCATCGACTGATGAATAAAGAAGTTGTGGTGTATATATACACACACACACACACACACACACACACACACACACACACAATGGAATATTAATCAGCCATCAAAAAGAGCACTGGGTGTTATACGCAAACAATGAATCATGGAACACTACATCAAAAACTAATGATGTAATGTATGGTGATTAACGTAACATAATAAAAAAAAGAATGAAATCTTTCTATTTGCAACAATGTGGATGAAGTTAGAGTATATTATGCTAAGCAAAATAAGTCAGAGGAAGACAAATACTTTATGATTTCACTCATATGTGGACTTTGAGAAACAGGACAGATGAACATAGAAAAAGAGAGAGGCAAACCATTAAACAGACTCCTAACAAAGGAGTCTGAGGAACAAACTGAGGGTTGCTGGAGGTGAGGTGGATGGGTTATGTATTAAATGAGTGACAGGTATTAAGGATGGCACTTGCTATGATGGTCACTGGGTGTTGTATGAAGTGATAAGTCACTAAATTCTAAAACTGAAACTAATATTACACTGTATGTTAACTAAATGGAATTTAAATAAAAACTTGAAAAACAACAATAAAGGAATTGATTTTTAAATTTAATGTATATAGAAATATCAAATATTTAAAATGAAAAGCACATTAAAACAAAATATACAGTATATATTTTATGAAAATTTTATATAATTTATCCTCAATTTCCAATGTCCAATGGGCATATTGGAGCAGAAACGAGCTGCTTTCAAATTCACATTTAGCAACCAGTTTGAGGTGGGGAGTGGAGAAACACAGTCATTACTGTCTACAGCAATTATCAAACCTCTGCCCTAGAACTTAACTAAGTTACTTGGTTAGACATTCTAGACAAGTCTGGTTAGAATTTGTATAGATAGGGTGTTTTAGTTTGAATTTCTGGTCTTTTTCTGCCTAGTTTCTGTGCCTCCCTCATTTTGATACCTTGAAGCCATTTGTATTAGTTTTTTATCTTTGTTGTAACAGTTCATCACAAACTCTGGCTTAAAACAATACACATTTATTAACTCACAGTTCTGTAGGTCAAGTACAGGTTGGCTCAAATGATGCTCCATTTCAAATTTCACAAGGTGTTGGCCTGCTGGGCTCTTATCAGGAGACCCTAGGATGTATCCACTTGTAAGCTCATTGAGGTCATTGGAGGAGTCTACTCCCTACAGGATGTAGGAATAAGATTCTTGATTCTTTGCTCCCTGTCTGCCAAGGGTTGCCCTTATTTGGTCTACTATATCATCTGAGAACAAAAACATGGTTCAGATGAAAAGCAACACCTTTAACTCCATATCAGAAAGTAGATTTACAACTTGAAGGACAAAGTCTTCTAACTATTTCAATTTGAAGGTCAAAAACAATTTGCCTTTTCTACTTTGAATCCAGTGAGTGAATACAATGTTTTTGAACGTGGATGAGCCAGTACTATTTTCAGCTCTTCTCTCTCACATGATTTGCTGAGAACAGCAAGAAATTGCCAACACACAACCACTACCATTTTTTTGTCTATAGGTTATCATAATGCTAGAACCTCAGTTGTGATATAGACTGATTTGCATGGTACTGAGTATTTTAATATTTCTTTGAAGGAATAAACACATCATAGGTTTCCATCTGCAAAATTTATCTTTGAATCACCTGCTGAGTCAATGCCAAGTTTAAGTTTTAGCTTTTTCAGGATCCTACTTTTAGGCAGGAAATTTTGTATTAGTAAGGATTAAGTTTACCTATAAATGATGGAAAGTTGTAATAGTGGTGCTATTATATATATCATGTTTTTCTTTCACAGGTAAATTTTTAGGTAGAGAGTCCAGGTCTAATGCGGAGCTAATGGTGTCTAGTGCCAAGGTACCAGATCCTCCCATCTCCCTGCTTTTCTTTCCATGCCTTAGCCTTACAGTTTAATACATCAACAATCAATATAGCAACAGAAAGGTTTTTAAAAAGACATAGTTTTACTTTCTCTTAAGAAGCTTCCTAGAAGCTCTGATATAATACTCATCTATACGTGCAAACCATATGTCAGAATGTAGTCATATGCCCACATCTGGGGGAAATATGTAGATGGGAGTGGGAGCTTTTAATATGGACATGCCTGAAGTTAAAAATATGTTATTTGACTGGAAAAAACAGAATTGATATGAGAGCTCTAACCCCCAAAACCTTTTTTTTATCCAGTATCTGAGAAACCTGAGATTCCCTAACCCACCCACCCTGCTGGGAGAAAATGAAACAGGTAGGCAAAGAATCCACAGGAGAGAGTGAGCTAAAGCAAGCTCGCAGGTGTGGAAAACCCATCCTCTAACCAAAGGCACCGGTAGGTGGACTGAAATGAGAAGAGGAAAGCAGACACAATGAAGAGTTTGGCAGGGAAGGTTATTTGATCCCATGGTCCTAATATTCCCCTTCTCTGCCCTGAGTTGCAAGGACCTCTGGGGAGCATCTATTGAGGATCTCAATATACCCTGCCTCCATCAACAGAAACCCAGCACCCAGGGTGGGGAATTCCCTTCAGCTCCCTCAGACTACATCAGCAGAAATCAGAGGGAGGCCAGCAACACCACAAGGCAAAGTTCCAACAAACTGCCCTTTGAACCATACAGTCCACAAAAGTATCCAAGTCTTGTGATGATAACCTAAACAGGGTGACTTCCTGTTAAAATCAAAGCTTTAAATAGGACCCTGACTTCCATATGGAACAAACAAAATATCCAGGACACAATCTAAGATCATGCATTATAGAAATGATCCAAGAAGGGGCACCTGGGTGGCTCAGTTGTTAAGCGTCTGCCTTTGGCTCAGGTCATGATCCTAGGGTCCTGGAATCGAGCCCAACATCAGGATCCCTGCTTGGCAGGAAGCTTGCTTTTCCCTCTCCCACTCCCTCTGCTTCTCTTCCCTCTCTCGCTGTGTCTCTCTCTGTCAAATAAGTAAATAAAATCTTTAAAAAAGGGCACCTGGGTGGCTCAGTTGGTTAAGCGACTGCCTTCGGCTCAGGTCATGATCCTGGAGTCCTGGGATCGAGTCCCGCGTCGGGCTCCCCTGCTCAGCGGGGAGTCTGCTTCTCCCTCTCCCACTTCCCCCCTTGTGCTCTATCTCATTCTCTCTCTCAAATAAATAAATAAAATCTTTAAAAAAAAAATCTTAAAAAAAAAAGATCCGAGAAAATCACACCTGAAATGAAAAGACAATCAACCAATGGCAGCTTTGAGATGAATTAGATACTGAAATTATCTGATAAGGATTTTCAAAGAGCCATTGAAAGAGATTAAAAAATTAAGTAAAAATTATCTTTAAAAAGAAAAAAATAGAATATCTTAGCAAAGAAATGGATTATATAAAAGAACAAATTAGAAGTTATAGAAGTAAAACATACAATAAGAGAAATACAGCAACTCATTATCCCTTTTGTTCTACTTTTCAAACTCTTTCAGTTCTTCTTATGTTTTTGTTTTTATTTTTGTTTGGGTAGATATTACACACTCTTTTTTGAAGCCATGATGAAATTTTCTATAATATATTTATAGGTAAATTTGAAAAGTAAGGGGTGATTTCATCTTTATGTAATAGAATGCCTAATTGAGGTTATAACAAATAGATGATTTTTATTTTTTGTTTACACAAGAATATGGTATACATTTACTAACTTGGATTTAACTTCAAGGCAATGGGAATTTATTAAAACATTTAGAATCTCAAAAAATTATTAAGAATGGAAATATCTTACAACTGTTTGTGAGAATGTGGAGAACATGGAACCATTGTATGGGGCTGATGGGAATGCAAATGGTGCAGCCACTGTGGAAAATAGTATACAGATTTCTCTGAAAATTAAAAATAGAATTACCGTATGATCCAATGATCCCACTGCTGGGTGTTTACCCAAAGAAAATGAAAAGTATATGTATCCCTACTTTAATTGCTTCATTATTTACAATAGCCGAGATACAGAAGCAACCCAATTATCCATCCATATATTAATAAAGAAGATGTGGTGTATATGCACCATGGAATATTACTGAGCCATAAAAAAGAATGAAATCTTGCCTTTTGCAACAACATGGATGGACCTAGAGGGTATTACGCTAAGTGAAATAAGTCAGTCAGAGAAAGACAAATACCATATCCTCTCATTTATATGTGAAATTTAAGAAACAAAATAAATGAACAAAGCAAAAAAGAAACAAACAAACAAATGAACAAAAAAAACCACTCTTAAATACAGAGAACAAATTGATGGTTACCATAGGAGAGGTCAGTGGGAGATGGATGATATAGCTGAAGGGGATTAAAATTACACTTATGTTGATGAGCACTAAAAAATGTATTGAGTTGTTGAGTCATTATGTTGTATGCCTGGAATTAATATAACACTGTATGTTAATTATACTTCAATGAAAAGAAAATGGAAATAATTTTACTATGAGAAAGTTTAGGGATATTTGACATTTCTTAGATGGCTCCTCCCTTGGCTTTATCAGTCAGTGAAAACTTTGTTCCTGAGATGCTAATCTGTCTTTTTCTCTGAAGACTATAGTTGTGATCTCCTATTTGTAATATTCTAATAAATACTGCTACAAAATGCATAGACACAGTTATCCTGTCATTATTATCTATCTTGCTTAGAGCTCATTGTACAAATCTGTGTCATGATGCTCCTCAGCATTTCATAGTAAACAATTATCTTTTAAAATATTATGTATTTCACATCAAATCTTATCTCTGCTCTTTGAGACTACAATTACATACATGTTAGATTTCTATCTGAATCTCACATACTTTCCATGATACTTTGTGTATTTTACATCTTTTCCTTTGTGTTCAATGTGCATTTTTTTTTTTTTTCTGACCTACTTCTTTAGTTGGTTCCATTAAATAACCTTTGCAGGCTTGTAAGTTTTTTTCTCTTGAGGTCAAAAAATTCTCTTTGGACTTTTAATTTGTTTAATACATTAATTATAGTAATTTTTAAGTTTTTGCATGGTAATCTGAATATCTGGACTTGTGGATGATTTCTATTGTCTGCTTTTTCTCTTAGTTCATAGTCAACATTTGCCTTTTTATGTGCCTGAATACATTTTAAAATTTTTATTATTTTATATTTTGATTGTCAGGTATGGCATATGAAAAATTATAGAGGTTATATAAGGATTTATGATGTTCTCTTCCCCTGAAGGGAGTTTAATTTTTTGCTTTGTGAGAGTAGCTAATCTGACAGCAGTGAAATAATTTAAAGCTTCATTTTTGTTCCCCAACTTTGTTTCTGTTTCCTCCTACTCCAAAGATGTCTAGTTTTGGTATTTCAAGTGAAATCTTTCCTTCTTATTTAGAGTTTCTATTCTTTGTGATCCCCAAAATCATAATTTTTATGCAGTAGATCTTAAGTCTGCCAAATTCTCTCTCTGGCTTCTCAGTTTCTTAGCCATGAATTTTGGAATTACCAAATACCTCATGGGAAAAAGTAGTGTCAAATGCTGTGATCACATCCTTGTTTCTTTCTTAATCCTTGATGTTGGCTCCACAAATTCTTGCTGCCTTAGTAAATCTATGATGCTTTCAGTATGTGTTTGTTTGTTTTTAGTAGGTTGCCTGATTGAGAAACTTGTTCTAGAACATGGAAAATAAATTAGTCTACCATTACTACAAGTAAAATCCTCCAATAAGCTTTGATGATCAAAATAAATACAAGGAAAACTTAGAGAAATTATATTAAATTGCTCAACTTATTTGATATAGTCCAATGATCCCCATGCAACTGAAATTCTAATAAAGTTTTACTATGTAGAATGAAAATATAAAATAACCCAAGTAGCATTTTTCCCCTTAAGGATTTATCTATATTTATTGTATCATGACATGTTACAGTATTTCAAAAAATGTAGAAAAAGTATGAAAAATAAAACACAGGTCAGTGTAAAGCTGCATACTTTTAAGTCACCAAATCTGAATGTAGGTGAAGTAATTATATCATATGTTTAATTAGGTCTTTATTATTTACAAAACTGTGTCATATACATTGTAGTAGTCAGAATTACAAAATGACTCCCTCCAAGATAGCCTGACTTCACACTGATGGACATATTCTACAAAATCCTAGATATTGTGATTTTTGGTGGATTTTTTTCAGGAGATTAGACTATGTTATGTGACACAGTTGACCTTAAAAAAAAGGAGATTACTTTATTGGACCAACCTATTCATACGACCCCTTTAAAATCAGAGATTGAAAGCACATGAAAGATTTGGCATGCTATTGTTGGTTTGAAGATGGAGGGATCACATGTCAAAGGATGTGGGCAGTCTCCAAGAGTGACAGCCAACAAGAAAATAGGGACTTCAATCCATCTGCCACAGGAATTGAATTCTTCCAACAACCTAATGAGCTTAGAAGCTGATTTTCCCCAACTCTGTATGAGAACTTGGCCTTAATTTCAGTCTGTGATATCCTGAGCCCAAAACTCAGATAAATTGTGCCAGACTTTTGAGTTACAGAACTGTGAACTAATAAATTGATGATACGTTATGTCATTAAGTTTGTGATATTTGTTATACTGCAGTGGAAAACTAAACAATATGTAATCTCAGTTGATGCACTTATAAAACCTGCAGTAACACTATGACAAGAGGTGTTGCTATACACAGTAAGGAAAGATTAAATATCTAGTCAGAAATTATTCAGAATCTACCTGTTTTTTCTCTACCAGTGGCTTAGTCCACACACCTGGGGCAAAATCTAGTAATTTAGAGAACAGCTTTTGACTATGCCTTCTGTTTTATATATGAATTGATTTCTCTGGCCTGATATGCACAATTTCTGATCTAATGAACTGTACTGTGAAATACTACAACTTTAAATCAACACTTGATTTGGAATTTGCTAATGTTATATTTTTATCTTATACTGGGCACTATTATCAGCAAACTTACAAGTCTATATACTGAAGTACTGTATATAAGAGCTATGTCCTATTCACAAACTAGATTATTGCAGCAGTGATCTCAAAATGATCCATGGCCGTAGAGAGGAAAGATGCAGATCAAGAACTAGAACACAAGATTTTGGGTTCAAAATAAGATTCTTGTTCCAATGCAATGCTTGTAAAAATACAAATGAATAAACATGAATAGATGAAGAATCCAAAATACTACATGAAATTTTTATAGAAATATCAAATCAATTTGGAATTCATTAGAGATATCAAATCTATCTGAGCCAATTTTTTTGAAAAATTTCAAAATAGATCTTTGAAAATACTTCTAAAAAGTGCTATATGAATAAAAGTTTTATGATATAAACTTTTAGAATATACCCAGTATAAAGCATTTCTCTTCTTACTTTAGCATGGTATAGCAATTTTCTCCTTTACCTGGTCACAGTTCCCAATATATTTTAATTAATATCTTCCTTTTCTCCTACAGATGAAGAATTACTGTGTACTTTAATGACAACACTTAAAATGCATTTGTCTATACTTTTTATCAAAATATACTTCTTATTTAAATACTTTGTATCTTATTTAAAATATTAATTCTCACAATATCACTGTGACATTCTCAGCTGGAACACTCAAAAATATTAATAAAATAGGATATAACTTTAAAATCCTCTTCCCAATGGGGCACCTGGGTGGCTCAGTCAGTTAAACCTCTGTCGCTTGATTGTGGCTCAGGTCATGATCTCAGGCTTATGAGATCCAGCCCAGCCTCTGGCTCTGAACTCAGTGCCAAGTCTGCTTGCCCCTTCCCCTCTTCTTCTACACCTTCCCCCACTCTTTCTCGCTCCAAAATAAATAAATAAATAAATAAATAAATAAATAAATAAATAAATAAATAATTTTTTTTAAAAAAATTCTCTTCCCAGCAAGGTAAAAATACACATAAAATAATAAGCTTATATAATCCATGTACCTGTGTATTCAAAGAACATTAATATCTTTGTTTTCCTAAGGAACTATTAGTTTTAGACAGAATTCATTACTTTTATTCTGCATGACTCTTGACACTGTATGCAATAAACAATAGATTTAAATATTTGTAAATAAATACTGAATTCTTTAAAATTAAATTCTGATAGAAATGGTATCCTTTTATTCGAATAATGTGAGTGCATTTAGCCGTTAGGCTAGTATAACAAGCTAGTGTAACTGCTACTGCTCAAAACAAAATACTTGAGCTTAGTTCAAAGCAACCATGAGATAATATAATGGGAGGGATGCAAATATAAGCAGCAGAATTTCAGAAGAAATTCTTACAGAAGAAATTTCTTACAGAAGAAGGCAGTCATTTCCAGCAATAGAAGGTCCTGGAAGTTAGTGTGCTAAAAAGAGGATCTCCAAGATAAGTGACTATTGTTTTCATTATTTTCTAGAAGTTCAGAGAACACTAGATTGATTTCCCTGGGGGTACAAGGCACCCCCGAAAATGAAATTGAAAGGCAAATGTCTAGATTTGTACAAATGGATATCACTAGAGCAGATCCTGTTTTAGATCAGTTTGTTTGTTCATTGGAGCGAATGTGTGTGAAAATGACAATTTCACTTGCTCATTAAAATGACCTTGAGAAAGTTACCTAAACTTACCTAATGAGTAAATCACATTCACAAGTACCAGATATTAGGATTTCACTATATCTTTATAGAGTTACAATTCAACCTATACAAGGGTATATAGGCCCTGCAAAAGATAGTGTAGTAACTCTGAACTTAGTGTGGCAGAAAGCAGAGTGACAAATGTGGAGTAGATCAGGAAGAGCACCTAAAAGGTAAAAGAATGAGACAAATATTTTAAAAATGCTTTTGCTAAGTCCAATTGAGATTTAGATGTGCATGTGCAACTCTATATTATAGTAAACTCCAAATGTATAGCTGAGAGATAACTAATCTAGTTATTCAGAAATGAACATTTTTAGAAAGTCAACTTTCACACACACATATATGCACACATATATTCTTGTGTTTAATTTTTGTTCTAATGTTATGCACAAAAGGATTTAGTTCTTTCTGCATAAAGGTACTACTTCTCCTGCAGTTCCTCATCCCAAAAATCTTGCTACAACTATGGTCTGGACTTAATGAGCCAATGATTTAAGAAAAGAAAAATATAGATATAAAATCTGGTATTAATTCTAAATACAGTTGGATGCATCTACTTATTTAATTCTGTTTAGTCCAGATATTTTTATTTGGAAATCAGGGAAATTAATCAGACTATCTTAACACAAAGGGAAATTTGTTGTCATGTGCATTCTGAAAATCATGGTATGTTCATTTCTGGCATGAATGAGAGATACAAATACTCATAAGTTGTGGATTTCTGAGATTTTCCATCTTTGGGTAATGTTTCCTCTAAGATGAGATTTGTTTATTTATTTATTTTGTTTGTTTTTAGTCTTGAGAAAGTTAGGGAACATGGTTTCAGGAATTCTAATCTTTCAGCAGTCAGACTTCTTTCAGACTTCAGATGATGTCCCCAGTGTTCTATGTTATAAAACCTATGGAAAACACTCCTGCATTTGTTCTGTGTTATATGGCCATCCCTGAACCAGTACATTTCTGATTATGTTCAGTGGATCACATGCTAATCACTACAGCTATTGGGAAGTGTCAATGTTCCTAATAAATACCTCCCCTCACTACATCGATTGGTATAGAGGTAATCTTCCAAATGCCATGCAAGAAGGTTTTTATCATAATGAAATTGACAACTGATGCTGGGCAGCAAAACATCAAACATCTATTTTCATGTATACCTTGGCTATGAAACAAACACATCCATCATTTTCCCAGATATATAATCTGAAAAGGAAACTACCACTACTGCATATATCCAGTCAAAAAATTTAATAATCAGTATGGCACAGGCAGTGACCAAATAGAGAAGATGTCACTCATAAACAATGGTTGTGACCATAAAGCATATTGACAATTAGACAAATAAATATCAAATAGTATTATTTACTTACTGAAAAGAAAGCAAACCAGAGTTTTGCCAAAATTTATTACCCTGGCCCAAATCCAGAGTTTCAGACTGTGTCCATTTGCCTTGATTAATTCATTAATTCATGGATAGAGGACAACTTACAACCACTACCAAAATACCTGCTGCTATGCAAAGTTAGAGCAAAAAATAGTGTATAACAATAAAAATTCCCATTTAGAAAATTAGTTTCAATAGTTACATGGCAGATTTTAACTCAAAGCATACACCATACCATAATGCACAGACTCCAAGTATAACTCGATACGGCATCTAATTGACCAGACTGTATTTTGCTGCTCAGAGTTTTGTTCTCAGAAACTATCTCTCTTGTTATTCTATCCAATTGGCATGTGTACTTGATAACTTCCATTTGCTCTTCCTGATATACTCCACATTTGTCACTCTGCTTTCTGCCACACTAAGTTCAGAGTTACTACACTATCTTTTGCAGGGCCTATATACCCTTGTATAGATTGAATTGTAACTCTATAAAGATATAGTGAAATCCTAATACCTGGTACTTGTGAATGTGATTTTATTTGGAAATAGTGTTTTAGTAGATGTAATCAAGTTAAGAGGAAGTCATACTAGATTAGGGTGAGTTCTGAATCCGATAGCTATCGTCCTTATAAGGAGAGAGAGATTTGGAGACACACAGAGATACAGAGGAGACACAGAGAAAAAGGCCATGCGATGATGGAGGCAAAGATTAGGGTGATCCAGTTATAAGTCAAGGAACACCAAGGATTACCAGCAACTCTGAGCAGCTAGGACACAGGCATGAAACAGATTCTTCCTGAGAGCATCAAGAAAAAAACAACTCTACTGATATTATAAATTTGGACTTCAAGGCTCCAGAACTGTGAGAGAGAAATTTCTGGATTTGTTTGTTTGTTTTTTATTGTTTTTGTTTGTTTGTTTTTTATGGCATCCAGTTTGTGGTAGGTTGCTCTGGTAGCCGTAGGAAACTAATACAGCACCCAAAGTTTTAGAAACTATCCCAAATTTCTTCCACTGGGGAGGAGGCAAGCTGCCTTTGAGGAAGAGCCCAACATTGGGGCCTCATATAATTCCCGAGACTTTTCTCTGAAGCCTTGACCAGAGAGAGTTTCAGCCATTAACCAATGACATTTTCAGATACAAATTGAAGATACTGTATAATTACTCAGCTTTTGTTGATCTTCAGAAATGTAAAATGCCATGGTGTTCACCAGTCGGGAGTAGTTGTAAATTAAGTATTAACCCAAGTCCTTGTAGCAGTGTGTCCAATATGACTGCAGATCTACTCCATAGTTGTTTCTCCTATCTCAGAAGAGATACATTTAGTATCTGGCAAAATCCCCACATTGGTGCACTAACCTTTGGAATGATGTTATAGACAGGAATCAACATATAGAAAAGGCTAGTTATAAGCTCTTAAAACTGCCCACATCCTACAAAGACAGTGAACCACAGCAGGTGAACTATAGAGAATTTCTATTGCCACCAAATGCTTGAGGAATGCAAAGTTGATATTTACTACTTATCTCCATTTAAATCTTTTGATCAGTGCTAAATCCAGATAAGTCATAAAGAATTACAGTGATATCATCATGCCATTCTTGGGTGGTGATACTAATTATAACTCCTCTTCCAGATGTGGTGTCTTTATTGAAAGAATGCAAACCCTAGCATCTATTATGCAACCTTTTTTTTCTGATTTCCATCAGTAAGAAAAAAATATTAATTTATGTTAGGTTAAGATAATACTTGGTGTCTTGCCAAAGGACCATGTCAGTGTTCTTTCTCTTTATGATAGCACAGTTGAAAAGAAAGTTGATCATCTAAAACACCTCATGCAAAAAAAAAAAAAATTAATAAAAATAAAACACTTCATGCAGAGGAATGATGGGGTCCCCTTTTTAGATAAGAGACTGCTTACACCATTCACCATGAGAAAAAGGCAAATGTCTTGGTGCGTCTCCTTGGATTTTGGAGCAAATATATACTACATTTGGCTATGCTGCCTAACCCATTTATCAGGTAACCCATAAGGCTGCCAATTTTGAGTGGGTTGTGGAGCAAAATAGGTCTCTGAATTAGGTTCAAGCTGTGGTGCAAGCTGTCTTGCTTTATGATCCAGCACATCAAACGGTATTAGAAGTATCTGTAGCAGTAATAAATTCTGAATGGAGTCTCTGGTGAGCTCTCTTTGGAGAATCACAGCACAGACCAGCAATGCTTTGGAAGAATGCCAGGCTTTAGCTTCCTAATGAGCTCTGGTAGAAGCTAAACTCCCAACCAGGAGACACCAAGTCCCTATATTACTATGACTCTCCAATCACCTTCATAAACACAATATATAAGATGAACTAAACCAACAATTAAATGTGCTTAGTAGTACTGAAGTTCAAGGGAGATTATATATCAATTTTATACATTTATATGTGTGTGTGTGTGTGTGTGTGTGTGTGTGTGTGTGTGTGTATATATATATATATATATATAAATTTTGCCCATGTATTTCCTAAGAACATACATGTATGTTCTTAGAACACAAATAATATGCATATGTAGATGGTTTAGACCTCCATGGTACCTGCTCAAAGTACTTTGCCATTTCTCTCTCTCTCTCAACCCATACCTAGGTTCTCATGGGGAGTTGCCTATGGTCTATTCTCAGTTATACATGGATCTGCATTATATTTCAAGTTCAGCTGAGTATGTATGGCTGCTGCATGGTGATACTACTTGGGTTGCTTTGAATGACTTTAGTGACAGAAAATCCTTCCAGTAAGCAGATATTTGGGTGAAATATCTGATCCACTTTATGTGGAAATATAGATGACCTGAGATATAGATATATCCACATACATATCCTAGGCAGTGACTAATAAGTTGGCCAGCTTGACTAAGAATCAGAAACACACACACACACGCACACACACACACAACCCCATTAGTGTGCCAAGTAGATCTAAAGAGATAAGAATGGGGTAGTACTTTCTGTATGGGCACATTATGTAGAGCTATTCATAGCCAATGAATATGCCTGCCAGGGTGCAACAAAAGTGAAAGATCATGAATTCAGATATGTAGACTTCTCACCAAGGTTTCTCTCCCCAGTACTACTACTGAGTACAAAACCTGCTAACATTATAGTCTGATGCTGTAACCCTGATATGTCACAATTACTGTGGAGCAACTAGCTGGCTATCTTGTGGTAGACTGATTAAATCCTTTTCATCAAGGATTGGGTAGTGTTATTTTTTTTCTCATCAGAATATATATTCTGGATATGGATTTGCATTCCTTGGCAACAGCATTTCTATCAGCATTACTAACTATGAACTTGAAACAATCTTTATCTATTGCCATATTGCCCTACTCAGTATTGTTCCTGCTCAAGAGATACATTTTACAGGGGCGCCTGGGTGGCTCAGTCAGTTAAGCGGCTGCCTTCGGCTCAGGTCATGATCCCTGGGTCCTGGGATTGAGCCCCAAGTCCGCCTCCCTGCTCAGTGGAGAGCCTGCTTCTCCCTCTCTCTCTGCCTGCCTCTCTGCCTACTTGTGCTTTCTCTTTCTGTGTCAAATAAATAAATAAAATCTTTAAAAAAAGAGAGAGATACATTTTACAGTATAAAAAATGTAGACTTCCATTTCTAACCAAGATGAAGCAAAAGAGAACAGACTTAGTCTCCTTCAATAAATAAACAACAACAACAACAAAAAAAACAGACAAAATATAGAAAATAGCAGATGAGTGGTTATCTATTGGGTATGTGATAGAGACCTAAAGAAGAAATTACAATGGGGTGCAAGAAAACATACAAGGTAATGCTTGGTTATTTATATTAGGTTAAGATTATACTTGGTGTCTTGCCAAAGGACCATGTCAGTGTTCTTTCTCTTTATGATAGCACAGTTGAAGAGAAAGTTGATCATCTAAAACACCTCATGCAAAAAAAACAATAATAATAATAAAAATAAAACACTTCATGCAGAGGAATGATGGGGTCCCCTTTTTAGATAAGAGACTGCTTACACCATTCACCATGAGAAAAAGGCAAATGTCTTGGTGTGTCTCCTTGGATTGATGCTGGGCATCAATTTATTTATCCATAAATGGATAAATAATTCATTACTTTAACTGTGATGATGGTTTCATGGAGATATTTAATTTAAACATGTATAGTTTATTGTATGTCAATCATACCTCCATAAAGTCACTTTTTTAAAAAGAAATGCTTGTGCCATTAAATTCACTAGTATTAACAAGTTCCCTATCAGCCAGAAGCAGTAACCTGGTAGAAATATGGAATGCCTTATTGAAGGCTAAATTATGATATCAATTGGAAGATAAAATCTTACAAATGGAGTGACCAGTCTACATCACATGTTACATCTTTTAAACCATTGATCAATATATGATGCCCTCTCCCCAAGAGACAAGAGCCTTTGCCTTGAGAAGTATGGTGTGAAACTCAGATGAACCTCTTTCACTATGACCTTAATAACACAATCACCAAGTTCTGCCTCCTGTCTCTAAAAAGGACTGGAAAACCAAGTGACCAATAGATGAATGTGTCCACCAAGAAAAGTACAGCTTCAAATGAAATGCAATTTAAGATTGCCTTCTAGTCACTTAGCTGAGAGTGTAACTGATTCTGATTATGAGGAGAAATTTGGTTTCTGCTACATAACCTTTGGGGTCCTGGTAATTCAATGAGATGTCATGTAGAACTCCTTCATACTACATTATTGACCAATGGAAAACCATATCAACCAATTAGACAAGATCAGCAAGGACTCAGATTCTACAAAAATAAAAGTTCACGTTACCTGACCAAGAACCCAGTCCAGCTGAGTTGTTGGCAGAGAAAGAGAGAACATGGAATGGTTATCTGTAGAATGAATTAACACATTCCCATTTAGGTTTCAAAATTAGCTGCAGAGGTGAATGTTGTGGCAGTTATGATTTATGTTTAACAGTGTGTCTTTTCTAATGTTCTCCCTTACCTCTCTTATGTGAAAATACCTTATATGAAAATATTTGGTGGTGGCTAGTATTTAGGGTTCCTAGAGGAATTGATATTACTTGGAGATGATACAGTAAATGATAGAACTTCATGGATCCCTGTTATTAAAATCATGAAATTTCTACTTTATGCTTGTGTTTTTCCTACAATTCGAAGATAGTCAAGTTTGAACAATTTACATAGAAGCTATACATAGCATACTCTAAATATACGTATGATTAGCTTTTTTCAAAAATCATAGACAATGGAACGCCTGGCTGGCTCAGTCAGTTAAGCGTTTGCCTTCAGCTCAGGTCATGATCCCAGAGTCCTGTCATCGAGCCCCACGTCAGGCTCCCTGCTCAGTGAGGAGCCCGCTTCTTCCTCTCCCTCTGCTGCTTCCCCACTTGCTTGTGCTCTCTCTCTCACTATCTCTGTCAAATAAATAAAATCTTTAAAAAATAATCATAGTCAATGTGTACATGTCATGAAAAATTAGCATTGCATGCCAAGTCATTTAAAACTAATACTCATTAAAATGATAAATTTGGATTTGAATTATGGATGGTTTTACTTTATTTATATACATAACAATTCCAGTTTGTTCATTTGCTTGAATAAATTTGTGTCCAACTATTTATGAAATTAGCCTCTTAACTAAATCACTGATGAAAAAAAATAATCTGTGTATACATTGTACTAGTTTTACTACTTTTAGTTGGATTGATTTGGACAACTATTTTGGCATTGTATAAAATCAATTCCATGTAAAACCTATGTGAAAGTTTTATTTTGGAAGAAATTTACCATATCAAAATTTATTTGCAAGTCTGTGAACCTATAATCAGATATATATATAATGTTCAATTTGTTATACTACCATGTATTTCAACAATTTTTATCAGTTAATGCTTTTAGTAACATTTTGTTTATTTTTCTCTAAGATACAGAGAGCTACTACTTGTCTTTCATTGCAATTTTAGCATGCATTCATCCTTTAAAGACCATGCAGGTTGCTTAGCAAAGAAGCTTTGTGCTGTCAGTCCTTTATCAATACAGAATAAGTGCTCATGTCTATCTTTACATGTAAACAGTGGAAGGACTAATCCTGCCTTAGTGTATCAAAGCATTTCAATTCTGTTTATAAATGATAAGTGGCCTTGAACAAAGAAAGGTATCAAAACCTTCTTACACATTCTGCATAAATAAGAAATGTCATTTAATTGGAACAAGCTTCATGAAGCTGGGGCACCTGGTTGAAGAGATTAAGGTGTGATTTATCATATTGGTGAGAGTCAGTCAGATTCTTGCCAGACTTGATCTGCCATGTCAACTGCCTCTGGTATATTCAAAATTTTCTTTTTTTCAAAATCAAATAAGCTCACATACATTGATACTATTGAAGAACACCTTCAAAACATTTTGAAAATTTAAGTAAAATTAAAAATATTTAAATGTGTTATTCATATTTTTTCTGCAATATTTAGAAACTTCTAGCAATCAGCAGCTGTATATTTGGAAATATAATCCTCTATAGATACATTTTTTCCCCTATTGGAGAAATTCACAGGCACTCAATCTTTTTATCTTCATTTAGAATGTGACCTTATTCCTGAAGGAAAATAAAAATGAATCTCAAAACTATAGCCTTGTTTCATGTGGTATTTCAGAAAAGCTGCTCAAAATCCCCAACTGTCAGAAATTGTGATTCAAACTGCTTAAGTCACTGAGGTCAACAAAATACACCTGAAAGGAAGTATAAATGGTCATCCTTTTCCTTGTTATTATTTTGTTTGATGAACACTTTATCATCATTGAAACTAGCATAAGGACTTAGCTTAACAAGTGCTGCCCTAAGTTGGATTTGACATATTAGATTCTTAAAGAAAAATTCATGACAGGCATAAGGGATATCACCTTGACAACTAAAAGACAAAAGCTTTTAGAAATATGGTAAGTGGGGGAAAAAAAAGAAATATGGTAAGTGAAAAAATATCAAAAATATCTTTTAAAAAATCTTGCCCCATCAAAGAAAATTAGCTAGAATATGCCAAGAGAATTAGCCATTAAAGAGAATTTGTTCCAATATCAAAATCCTTTGTAAAATGTAACATAAATGTAACAGATGATGTAACAAAAATATAATACAAATTAACTTAAACATTTGTTTTCCTACAAATCTTGGTAATGCCATTGTATGAAGTGTTCACCTTCCAAGGAATTTTATTCTCACACATATAAGCTTTGTATGCATGTGTATCAGGAAATCTGAGTCTTTTTTTATTAAGTTTTAGAAACTATGATATAGAATTTCTTGTCATATTTCCTAAGAAGCAAAGGAAAATGAAATTCATTCATACTGTTTTAATGAAAAATTCATGCTTTCACTTATGTCAGCTTAATTGTGAAGATTTAGAATTTTTAGAGAGGTCATAAAATCAATGTAGTATGAAGGTTCTTAACTGTTGGAGCTAATGGTGAAGTCAATTTCAGTGCATTGTTCATTGAAGATGCTGTGATTATATTATAATCATTTATATGAGGATGTCCATTTCTAGTTGTCTCAAAATTAGAAAATGAAAAGCATAATCAGTCTCTCATGATGTTCTTAAAGTTTTAGGGGAAAAAAGAATAAAATATGAAATGCATCTAGCAATGGTGTGAAAAGATTAAAATAGTGTTTATCACAATTTATATAACGAGAGAGGATCTAGTACTGGACACTTGTTCTCCCTTAAACTCCATCTTATTTGTGAAGACTTGTAACTATTTCATAACTATACCTTCCATCTTCAGATTCCTTCTCATTAACATTTACATTTAAAGCCATTAATTTTATTATAATAGATTAATTAATAAATAATTTTAATAGAATTAATAAATTTGTGAGTCTGCTTTGCTAGACATTTTTTTTTACTCATGAGGTAAAGATCCATTGTAAATACTTAATTTTCTATTGATCTCATTTTTTCCCAATAACATGAAAGATGGCATTCAATAAGATGTTTTTAAAGGTCACTGAAAATTCAATTATGAAATCTGGAGAATGATGTGCATTTTCTCACTCATACTGTTTTAACTATGCACAAGATTAGGAGAATCAATAGGAAAAAAATAGCCCTAAGAGAGGTTCAAGCTGGGCAATGACTATCACCAGCAATTACTTTCTCTTCTTAATAAAAGATACAATAAGAGCACATTTTATTCTTTATAATAATGGTGCTTCATATCTGCTCATTAACTATAACCTTATTCATCAGGAACATGGCCATCGTACATGGAAGGGGTGAAGTGGGGAGTGCTAGTCAGTGTACATGGAGTAGAAGCTAGAAGTGATGTGAAAAAAAATTAGTGTGCAGGTGTTCAAATACATCCTAATTTAAACCAGCTGGCATCCAATATATGCTTTGAATAAATGCTAACAATATTTTCAGGTCATTTCTTAGTAATGAAATATATATTACTGACAAAGTTCAAAAAGCTTATTTTTCTTAGTATTTTAGAGATAATGAATTATAATAAATGTAAAAAATCAATTTTGAAATACAGTAGATGATTGATAGATAGATAGATAGATAGATAGATAGACAGACAGACAGACAAGAAGAGCTGGTTGACCCCACTTGAGATTGTAAAGTTAAAAAAAAAAAACTTTAATAGCATAGTTTCTCTACCTTGTAACTCATTCCAACTGTTATCACCACCATTTATAATCATTACCCTATTATTGACTGAGTCCTTGAAAAAAAATATTTTTTGATAATGTAAGGAAGAGACAGTTTTAAATAGCTATATTTTTAATGAATATGACAGCAGGCATATGCAATGGTGATATATTTAAGTATATTTTATACAAAGGAGTCTCTTTTTAGAATTTAATCACACTGTAAAAGAAATAGCAAAGCTATAGCTGCTTTGTAAATGTATAATTTAATATATCTGTGTACTATAATGATAAAACTACCTACGAACTCAATATTATGTTGGGGTAAAATCAAGCTCAGAAAACTCAAAATTGGAAGTTCAAATAGGATTCAAAATAATTGGATTCTCAAACTGTATGGTAATCACTAAATGATCAATTCTCAAAAGTTGCATGCAATAGAAACAATCACATTTATGGTAAAGAGTTAAATAGCATTTTTTCTAATTCATATAATCTCAAATGTGTAATTTCATTTATTTTTCATGTATTCCGATTCTGCATACAGAAACTTGATATGATATCAGTAAAATAAAGCAGCTCAGTTTAGTTTTAGGCAGTGTACTTAAGAGGTAGGATGTAAACATGAAAATATTTAATTCACATACATTCAGAACCTGGATTTGGTTTAGACAACATCATGACATCCTAATTTTTCTGTAGTTTCTGAAGTGGTTTGGAACATGTAAGAATGCAGATTTCATTATTCAGCTATTTAATGCTCAGCTATTCAGCTATTTAATGCTCCTCAGTGATAAACATTACTTTTCAAATTTAGCATTAGCAATAAACCATAATAATATAATATTGTTGAAAGTTCATTGATAATAATATAAACATTCATTTATTATTTTTTTTAAGATTTTATTTATTCATTTGAGACACAGAGATACAGAGAGAGAGCATGAGCAGGGGGAGAGGCAGAGAGAGGGGGAAAAGCAGGCTCCCCGCTGAGCCAGGAGCCAGATGTGGGGCTCGATCCCAGTATCCTAGGATCATGACCTGAGCTGAAGGCAGACGTTTGTTTAACCATCTGAGCCATCCAGGTGCCCCTAAATATTCATTTACTGACTGAGAATTATGTGTCAGAAATTATATCAGCTACTTTAGATGAGTAATAGGCTTAAATATAAGGAGTTAAGTCTTAAAGAGGTTTAATAACTTATACATAAAAATATGACTTCCAAGTGAATCTGTATTTAGAATCTATTTAGTTTGTTTCTAAAACTGACATTTATCCCATATACCTCGCTTTTGTTTTTTGTTTTGTTTTTGTTTTGTTTTAAGATTTATTTATTTGAGAGAGAGAGAGAGAGAGTGAGCACAAGCTGGGGGAGGGGAAGAGGGAGAGGGAGAAGCAGACTCTTGGCTGAGTAGGGACCACCCCAACATGGGGCTTGATCCCAGGACCCCTAGATCATGATCTGAGTGGAAGACAGATGCTTAACCGACTGAGCCACTCAGGTGCCCCTATACCTTGTTTTCTAGTTATATTTTTCCTTAACGCAAAGAAAGTTCTCTGAAATCCTATTTTATTCCACAGTATCATAACAAGTCCATGCGAGTCCACTTTCCTTAGTAAAAAAGTCCATGACTGTAAGAATTTTATTTTGAGTGATGTTTGGATTTAACAAATAACTATTTAAATTCGCCTGGTACTCTAATGTTCATCTCCATACCTTTATCTATCTATCTATCGATTGATTGATTGATAGGTGATGGATAGATAGATAGGGAACTCTCAGATTTATTGTTTTGATAGTGAACATCTTGGATCTTACTAATCTTTTTGTTAACACATTTAAAAAATATATGCTCTCATTGACTAAATCAGAATAGCATTATTTCTAGTCATATGTTCATTATTTGATATTTGACATTTAATGGGTTAAAGACTATAACCAGTAAGGATAATCATATTCAAAGAGATCTTCATTTCCATTCATATTTTGCAAATCAGATCTCATTACTGCCTAATATTTTATATTTTTTTGATCCAAAAAGAAAAACTCAATTTGGAATATAATGTAACTTGAAATGCTTTGTGTGATAATGATTTCAGTAGCTCCTTAAGTCTCAGTAGATCAAGTAGAAATATCATGATGACTAACACTCCATTATTTTCTACAGTTCAAGTAATCCCTCTATCAGGTTTATAAAAGCCCTGATGTGTTCCTTCTTTAATCATAATCCTTCTCATTTAACAGTGCATCTTGTAGTTGCCTGGCTTTTTCTCTCATCACTGGGACAAACACCATTACTGCTAAGAACTCCATAAGTCATTCTTCTTCTTCTTTTTTTTTTTTTTAATCACAATGCAGGTTCAGGAGTGCAGAAATTGTCATTCACTGGGTATCTTCCGGGTAATGTGATGAACAAAAGGAGGCTGCTGTTACTTGGCCACTCCATCAAGGAATGTGTTTATTCTATCTGACAACTACAAAGATGTCTAATTTCTGAGAACAATTTTTATCTGGTTAATTCTAATTACTAAGGACTCGGTTTCATTTTAAAAGGGAGAGAAAACACTGTTTTGAACGATTTCAAGTCTTATTCTGAAAAGTAAGCTCAGTGTTTGCTGTATTTTTGTTCGGCTTCAAAATACTTTCCACACTGTCTGAACATGTGGACTTTAACAAATAATACAATACATAACATACCTTAGACTCTATTAACTACTTAGCCTCTGAATTATTTTACTGGATAGGTGCTTTTTCTGTTAAAATTCATAGTCTTTCAGCATGTTACTTCATCAAATAATTTCAAACAATTTCACTTAAATTTGTATATTTCATTATTAAATTATAGTGGCTTCCATATGCCAGTTTAGAGATAAGCTATAGAAAAAGTGTTATTAAGGAACATTTAAAACCCATATTCCTTGGTTTCTATCCCCCCAACACTTCCCCACCACACACACACACACACGCAGTAGACCAAAAGAAAACCCATAAATCTTTAATTTCCCAAAGCTACTAGGTGGGTCTAATGCAGAGTCTGATTTATAAATATTGGTATAGCACATAGGAACAAACTTCAGGCAACCATATAAAGTAGTTATACAGAAGCTCACCCAATTCCCATTGTTAGTAGTGAGAAATACAGTCTGTTAAAATTTAAAAGAACGAGGAGAGAAAGTACAATTAATTCTAGCAAAAAAATATAAATAAAAAAGGCACAGAATGTGAGCAATATTTGCTGTTGTTTGTCTACTGAAAAGCATACTTTACATTCCGTCTATGGCTAGTAGTATCTGAACACATTGTAGTTGTGACCTATTCGGATCCTGGGGCAACATAAATGAGAGCAAAATAAATATATTTTCAGCTAAAGAACAGCTGGGAGAATTTATTTCTAAAATTTGCATTTTTATTTTAGACTTTTGTGTTTTATGAATAAAGTGTATGTCTTTTAGGCAACATATTATTCAGGATTGATATCCAATTTAACAATTTAGGTCAATTAATTAAACTGTTTAGTCCATTTATGTTTAAAGCAATTATTAATGTGACTAGATTTCAGTATGTCATCTTGCTATGTGATTTCCATTTTTCCTTTATATTTTTCTTTCTCTCTTCCTTTCTGACTTAATTTTATTTATTTATTTATTTTATTTTACCAGCCAATTTGATTTTCCTATCAACATCTTAGATCAATTTCTTTTTATTATTCTGTCCATAGGTGTTCTAGGGCTATCAATATGTGCGCTTATCAAAAACTATTTGAAGTTAATATTGACAACAATTTACATTTTAAAATTCACATCACATTCTTGACACCTTCCACTTCCTACTTTCTGCTTGCCATACCTACTTAATACCTCGTATTTTCCACTTCTCATGTCATGTTATCCACTCCCATTTGAAAAAATTCTGAGAAACAATGTGATTCCACTCATTTTGCCCACCCTTTGAGCTCTTCTGATATGTGTTTTATTCCAGGAATAATAGCTCAATGCATAATATTTTGTTTTTACTTTACACAGATATTTGACTTTTATGGAAATTAATAAATATTAAAGAAATTTCATCTTCATTTATATCTCCTCATCCTGAGGAATATCATTTAGCATTCCTTGTAGTGCACGTCTAGTCATCTCAGTTTTTCTTCATCTGCAAATATTTTATTTTACCCTTAATTTTAAAAAGTATGTTCCTCGTTGAAATTTGATGACTTATTATTTATTTTTGAGTACTTTAACAATATCATTCCATTGTCTTTTGGTCTACATTGTTTCTGATGGAAAGTAATTTTTCAACTTTCTCTTGTTTTTTGTTTGGTTTGGTTTGTTTCTGTTTGTTTTTTTGTTTGGTATCTTTTCCTCTGGTTGCTTTCAAGGTTTTCTTCTTCTCTTTCATTTCCAATAGTTTAACTATAAAGTGCCTGGGTGTGGTTTATTGGGTTTGTTTAGCTTTTTATGTGTGTCACCTTCTTTCATCAAATTCAGGGATTTTTTACCATAATTTCCTCAAATATTCTCCAACTCATTATCTTATTTTTTTCCTCATCTAGGATTTCAATTACACAGTAAAATATTTGGTATTGTTCACAAATACCTGAGCATAAGTTTATAATTCTTCATTTTTTAAGTATATTTTAAGATTAGAGTATTTCTATCGATCTCTCTTTAGATATGCAGACTATTCCACCATCTCCAATCTGATCTCAAGATAATTCAGTTAAGTTTTCATTTCAATTAATACAACTTTTAGCTCTTGAATTTCTATTTTTTTTATTCAGACTCTATTTTGGTTAAGATCCCCTTTTATTTATGCAAATAATTTATTTTTTATTTAGACTATTTACCTTTAATTTTTTGAACTTTTTCTAATTTGAACCAATTTATAATAAGACATTTAAATTTTTGCACTCTAATTCTAATGTCTGGCCATCTATTATGAGTTGTGTTTCTTAAATTTGGGTCACAATTTCTAGTTTACCCCCATGTCTAGTAATTACACTTTAATAAACTTGATTAAAAATATCTTTTTATATCTATGGGAAAAATTTAAAAAGCAGTAGAGTTCCTTCTACTCACTCTTGATATCCTCAGTTATTAACATCTTAAATTAGTATGGAACATTTGTGACAATTAATGAAACAATGATCTATTTAGGTTATAACCTGAAGCCAATACATTATTTAGATTGCCTTATTTATTTTTCCTAGTATCCTCTTTCTGTTCCAGGATCCTATCCATGGTACCACCCTACATTAATAGTCATGTCTCCTTAGTCTCATCTTCACTATGACAGTTAAAATAATAATAATTATTATTACTATTATTATTTTCATATAATGTGCAATGAACATGGTTCATCGCAGAGACTTTAATTGTATTATGTTCCTTGAAGGAATATTGGTTTTTGTTCCAGGAGGCAATTCAATTACTGGCTTTTGTTCTTCAACTTGTTTAGGCCAAGTCCATTCTATGATGTGGTGGCTTTATGGAAGGCTCGTTTCCCAAGCTTCCCTAACTTAGTGACATTAAACTCCCCAACTTGGGTCTCGCTGCAGTTCTTGTTAGGGTGAGTTAGAGGAAGCTTTCCTAGAGCTTCATTCTTATGCCTGAGGAGCATTACAGGTATCTCAACCCATGCCTGCAGAGTTATCAGAAGCTAACAAAGTTTCTCCTTTCTGCCCTGGCTGTACCATTCTGCTCCTCTTAGTTTTTTATTTATGTTCTACTCTCAACCACATAGCATCTGATGTCTAGTAAGCCAGTTGAGGTAAACTTCCTTGGAATGTCGGCAGCCCAACATTCAGCCAAGGATTTGTGGGAAATTTTTGTTACCCCCTTTTCAGATCACTCTTTCCATTGCCTTTCACCACAAATTATAGTTGAATCAATGACTCTGAATTCCAATATCTGCTTTCTTGATTCATTCAGACACTTGCTCTTTATGAATGCCAGCTTGCTGGGCCAGAGGAAAAACATCATCCCCAGGAAGAGGATCCAAGTGACTGTGGTGCTAACTTCTCCCTTCTCTCAGGAATCACAATGTTGTATTGCCTGTTTTCCAATGCCAGGGATATTAAAGCAGACCTCCTCTCGACAGACCCACACTTCTCTGATGAGTGATATCTGCTTGAATATTTTTATATGGTTTTATGATTATTTATTCTGGAAGGGCTAGTCTGGAATAAGTCATTCTACCCTGGATGAATGCAGGAGTTCTCTGCTCAGCACTTGGAGGAGTGACAAATACGTCATAATGTCAAATAGAAGCCAGCAGGAAGAGGAAAGAGGTTTCCTTTTGTTTGAGGTGCATAGTTGTGATTTAAATAAAGTTATAACATAGCAAAACAAGTACAAATTCAAGTTAGAGACCAGGGGCTGAATATACACAAATATCATCCTATGCATATTTTAATCAGAGAGCTGGACAAAATTTTCCAGGAAGTGAATATAGAGAAGATAAAATGCCTAAGGACTGAACCACAGGGGATTCAAATACCTCAAGGTCAGAAATATACAAAAGTACTCCCTAAGGATATAGATAAGTAGTGGAAATGAAGGTGAGAGTTTTCCAAATACCCTAGAAAAAAAGGAAATAAACTATACTAAGCAAGAGGAACACGGCAGTTACGAAAATGTACCTCTCCCATCTACTGCTGCACAGCTGACTGCTAGGCCCAGCTGCTGTGCTCTGAAATCTGTCTCCACATTAGCACCACAGCCACACCTGACAAGGTGTTGCTCTGAGCCAAGGACAAAGTATGCCCTTCTCCAAAGGGTGATTTTGTTCGAAGATTCCCCATAAGCCTGCGGATAAGTTCTTAGAACTGCAAAGCAGATTGGACTAAAGAGATTAGCTTCATTCCTTTCATTCTTTCTCTCCCTCTTACCTTTCCTTCATTCCATTCCTTCCTTCTGTCCTTCTTAGGATTGAAATCTACATCATGATCTGATGACTCTTCAGTCTTTATTTTAGCTCCCTTTCTATATTCCCTCACAAACATTTCCCCCCAGGCAGTCTTGTTCCTATTCATCCTGTCTGCTTCTCCATAACGGAGTCTGTAAAATGATCTTTATAGGGAAAACAAAAACAGTATTCTAGAGAGACTGCTATGTTTTGTTAGAATGATGGAATAAAGTAAACTCTCAAAAAAGACCTTTAATTTATGAGGAGATTGCTAATGAGACTATAGTACATGTACCTATATAGTTTGGTAGAAATGGAAGACTAAGTCAGATTAGAGGAAGTATAGAGACATGGAATATATTCTTCCTCATAGCCTTCAGAAAGACCAATGCCACTGACACCTTAGTCTTAAACTTCTAGCGCTCAGACCCATGATACAATACATTTCTCTGGTTTAAGCTACCCAGTTTGTGGTATTTTGTTATGGTAGCCCTAGTAAACTAATATACCAGGTGATGATTCAGGTATCTGTGATTCCAGAATTCTCTGCCTAAATGGCGCCAGCCTTGATTATAGGAATCTGACTCTGGGGGAATAGCCCAGGTCTCCATTGTATGCACAGAGTTCAGCAATGTTCATGTGGTGACTTTGCTGGGTGAGGGGGTTACTGTGGACATGCAGTCTGAGATACCATATACACATATTGGTGGCTAAAACCAGAAGTTGGGAGAGAAGGGTGGTGGACAAAACAGGGACAAAACACATGAGCCCAGCTCTCTGTGTGCTAACACAATATACTGTAGAACTCCAAGGGGCCTAAGAATTCTAGATCCCAACCTACTTCTGTAAGTCATTTTCAAGATATATTTGTCGGTATGAGGCAGAGTATATTTTTTATCAAATAATTTATTTGATTTATGATTTGAAAAGTGTAGACATGGTATTTGGACCTACATGTGTATTTGGTTCAGGCCACATTCCAGGCAAGCCTGCCCATGTTAAAGTTAATTCTTCCTATTGTCATTAGACACAGACAAACAAATCTTAAAAAAATAGTCCATTTTTATTTTTCAGGCACGGGTTAGTTATCGTTACTTCAAAAAATGTATTACACTATTAACAAAAGGACAAAAGGAACAGATATGCTCTCGGAAGTAGTTCACTAGAATACTTTAAGGCATAAAACTGAAGAAGTATACTGAATACATCAACCATATACATAACAAATGCTGATCATACATCTTGCCAGTCACCTATATTTATGTGATTAAATTACCCTGATTTCTCTACCTGATCAAATGAAGTCCCATAAATGGATTTTTACTATGTCAAAATAATCATCTGAATCATGAAGAGCCAATTCAGTGTTCATATATTTAAATCTTGGAGTAGCTCTAGTGATGCTTATTCTTCTTTCCAACACTTAGCAAAATAAATATCTTCCTTTAATTCTTTAAATGTTCTTTTGTATTTGGGATCATAAAATCTTTTATTATTTTAATATGTGACCATATATTTAACACAGACTTTTTAACAATTATTTTTCTCTAATCACCACATGTATTAATTTGTCCAAACAATATTTTAAGTCCAGTAAAAATATTGCTCATATTATTTATTTTTTTATTGTTCTTTGTATTACTATTTTCACTAGCATACTAATTTTTTCAATCTCTTCATTTATCAGGCTTATATCAATAAGAGCATATTTTAATAGCTAAATAAATTTCAATTATTTGATCAAAATATTTTTTGAAATCAAAGTGCATACAATAAATCACACATTTATTCTATAAACAGTTCTAAATATATATGCATAATAGGCATATTTAAAAAAATCATATTTAGCATATATAATCGTATACAATTAAAACAACACTTTATATATCACATGAAAAAGAACTTGGACTTTGAAAATATTCTATGTCATTGGAATTTGTAAAATGAAATGCACTCTAAATATTTATATTAAGTATTTATTTAACATAAAGTTATCAGGACAAATTTGGGGTATAGTGCTTTACTTAAAATTCACTAGCTAATAGATATATTAACTAAACTACTTAGAGCACTGAAGAACTGAGATTAATCTACTTTTCATACCATCTACCCTTCCATAAAAATGATCACAAATCTAATATTGAATATGTCACTTCTTAAGAGATGTGCTTGGACATTCACTCATGGAACCTAGACAGTAAATGCTGAAATTAGTCAGTGAGCCACAAGATAAAGAAGGGAACAAATCATAAAGTGAGTTTGTTTTTTTTTTCCAGAAAGAAGATACAGTTGTTCAGTAGTATATTAATCATCAGTATACACATTTAAAAAGTCCTCAGTAGTATGATATCTCCAAAGGAAGATTCTATGTAATTGATCATCTTTTTCAACTATTTGTGGTTGTTATGTTGAAATAATAAAAACTAAACAAATTCAGCAAGCTTTACGGCAAAAACATAAATGTTGTTTTACTTTCTCATGGGTTAAAATGTTTTTGTTTTCCACTCTTGAGTAAATTAGAAAGCTATTTGTTTTTGGTATTATTCCTAAAGTGAAAATTGACTTCTCTTTAGATAACTTGTTGTTTATTTTGGAAATTTCCCTTTCTTTTTTGCTAGAAAAAATTGTTACAGAAACCCAAAAACTTAATTTCCTCCCTTCACTTAAGTCATAATAGGTACACATGAAATCTTTGAAGAATTCCTTTTTTTTTTTTTAAGATTTTATTTATTTATTTTAGAGACAGAGCACAAGAGGGGGGAGCGGGAGAGGGAGAAGCAGACTCCCTGCTGAGCAGGGAGCCCGATGCGGGACTCGATCCAGGGACTCCAGGATCATGACCTGAGCCGAAGGCAGTTGCTTAACCAACTGAGCCACCCAGGCGCCCCAAGAAGAAGAATTCCTTTTTTAAAAAATGTTTTGTCCTCTTTTTAGTGGATGACAGTTATTTCATAAGATTATAATTCAGAATACTTTTTGATATTTATCTTTCCTTATATGTAGTACTTGTCTTTAAAATGAATCATATATATCACATTGTAAATTATATCTAAAAGAAATTGCTTAATTTTAGTGTTGTCTGGAAAAGACATTGTCCTATCCAATGGCTCTTAAATCACTAATTTATTTTACTTCCAGCACATTACATCCTAACACCACCTGGGAAGTAAAATTTTCTGGAGGGTTGGTTTTCATTTCATTCTAAATGCCTGATTGATGAAATTAAGCATGTAAACATTTAAGAAGCTGAATTAAGAGGTTCATGAATAGAATAAACATTCTTTTACTGGGTCCCTTTAGATTTGTTACAAGATGAAGCATAAAATCTAAAACATTTATAAATGCTGAATTTCTGGCTTAAAATATAACCATTTGCAGGGATTCATATACATACTTATTATCTAAATTTAGTATCAGAAGAAACCTAAACGTTAATCTAGTCATTCAAATCAAAATATTTTATTTTATTTCCAAAGTGACTAAGATTTATAATGGTTAATATTCCTGCCCAAGTTGACAAGAATAGATAATGACAATTTTATTAGTACTCAGTGTTTCTGAACCAATGCAGTGACTCATAAAATACATCCATTTAGACTTTATACAGATTGTCCTTTTTTACCACAGGTAGAATATGCCAATTTGCATAACAAAAGCTTTTTGAGAAATTATGGAAGAGTTCTTAGTTTCAGAATATTATTTTGAAATAAAGGAAGCAAATGTTTTATGATAAACAAAATAATTATTTTAGATTTCAAAAGTGGGTGAGATAAGTAAAGATATATATTTTTTAAATATATGGAATGACTTAAATTATTTGACAACTTTGTTCTCAGTAAGAATAAGATCAGTTTCAGATTCATTTTTGTACCTGCAAAATTTAAGACATAGCAGGGTATGGTCATCAATTAGTGTAGAACTTTATTAAATTGAAATAGGATGAACACAGGAGAGAAAATGTCTGCCTAGGAAATTAGGCAACGATTACATATAAGGAGTACAATGTTTTGACATCAAGGGTTTTCAAAAGAAGAAAAAGCAGAAGACTTGATTAATTCAAGTGTTCTTGAATTTTAAAGCATATTCTAATGTACACATGTGCATTTATTCTGTGGATAATAGAGAGACAAATATCTGTTGGAATTCTAGAGATCAAAGCTACCAAGAAAAGCTTGAAAGATGAAATTATGTGAAAATACGGAAGTGGCATAATCTAATTTTCATGATTATAAAGTAATTGCAAATTGAAAGACCAAAGGCTTTAGTAAAAATTAAAAAAAAATCAGGACCAATTACTATTATTTAAAGTGCAAATATACTTTTTTGATGGATAAGCAAATTGTCTTTCTCAATCTTCGTATCACTTCTTCTTCTATTTGGGGAAAAATACAACTAAAAATATTTCCCAGACTCCTTTGGGCTAAAATCACTGCTGCTGTCAATTAAGTTTTAACAATTCAGGGAATTTAGTATGAATTTGAGGGATAAAGGGGTAAATGCCTTAATAGTATGGGTAGACAAGGATCCTGCAACATGGTCATAACACATTACAACAGATATGTCCTTAAAGATACCTGTGGGCATGTTACATGGTGACTAGGTCCATAGCAAAGTGACTTGACCCAACTTTTGGGGAAAAAACAGTTCATGAGAAAATGCTAATTACTACAGCTATAGTCAGCTACAATGGCATAGTAATTTGGGTGAAGGTTGTGTTTTGGCTTGAGTCTAATGCACAGTGGGACCAACACATGGGTGATCCACATTTGTGGTTATTTTCCCAGATATGCAATGCATAGTCAGAACAGTCATAAGTTATGAACTAGCAGAATCTCTTTCTCCTCCACCCTCTCATACTGTTAGATCATTGACATGGAAGTGTGGGATTTATGGTAGGAAAGACCCAACAAAATAGCAAATTTGGTTGAAGAGTCAGGAATAAATTTTGTCTCCATTATTTATCGCTGCATAAGGAAATACAACAAAAATCAGTGGCATGAACAACTACTTTATTATATCTCATAGCTTAGTGAATCAGGAATCAAACCAGTGCTTGGCAGGGTGATTCTTCTGTTCAATGCAGCATTGATTGTGGTATATTAGAGGTATTCATCAGGTAGTCTGCCTGAATTGGATACACGCATATAACTTGGAGCCTTGGCATGGGTGGCTATAAGTCTAGGCTCATCTGGGCCTCTCAGAACTTTTCCACATGATCTAACAAGGTAATTACACTTCTTAAAGGAGACTCAAGACTCCTGTAGACTATATTGGGACCTAGTAGACCTCTTACAGACTGGGCCCACAACTGACATATTGTCACCTCATCATACTACAGTCAAAACATCTCCACGCCAGCCCTCTATGAGACAAGTCTCAGAGTGTGAACTTTAAAAAAAAAAATTTCCCCAACCATATATTCTAAACTGATTGCAGTTATCATTGGTGAAACTAATTCTTTGATAATCCCAGGTGATAAAAGACATAGTAATAAATAAAGAAGGGATATCTTCTAAAAGGATTTCTTCTTATTTGTGGGAATAGTCTTTTGCTGCCTCCTTGCTTTGGGTTATCAGTAAAGAGAGAGAACATAAACAGGATTCTTCACAAAGTTTTCTTTTAGTTATTTTTTTCATATAGGGGAAGCTGAAAAAAATATAAAACTTGTTCTAAAGCACAATAGGAGTAAGTTTCTTATGAATGATGAGTATAGGTCTTCAAGTGTCACATATGTATAAGAATGAGACTAGTGTCAGCCCAGGGTCTGCAGAAGCCAAAGGGAGGAGACACTGCAATAGAATTTGTAGGATAAGCTTGAAGAGAGTAGGTAGCAGTGAGGATAGATAGTCTGGTCCTATCATACTGAGAGGATCAAAGGAACTGTGTTTTTCCTTTGGCTGACTGGCTAATTATAAATATTCAATTTCTGTTGTCAATAAATTGCTTCCTACTATCTTGCCATTGCATGTTAATTCCATGAGGGATGCAATATGATTCTTAAAATCTTAACTTAATTTGCAACCCATGACATACCAGGTATTTTTCCTTGAGATACTGAATTAATATTCTTCAGTAAATATTATTTTAAATAAAAAGATATTAATAATTAACTGCATATAAAGACTGATACCAATTAAATGGAACAGATAAAAATATGCTCTCTCTAAAGTATTATATTAGTGTAAATAACTTTGCTTAAATATTAAATGATAATTATAAACTTAAATACAAGAATGAGAATCCTATATTTACTTAAAATGAATCTAGGTCACAAAGGTGTTGTGTGTGTATAGATGATAGATAGATAGATAGATAGACTTTTTTAGAACAATTTTAGGTTTAGAGCAAAATTAAGTGGAAAGATAAAGATATCTTCCTTATACCTCCCACTCTCACTATGTATAGCCCCCTATTATTATACTATTATATATCCTCACCAGAGTGGTACATTTGTTTCAATTGATGAATCTACATTGATACATCATGATCACCCAAAGTCCATAGTTCACATTAGAATTCACTCTTCTTTTGTACCTTCAATGAGTTTGGATGAATGTTTAATGACATGTATCTGTCATTATAATATCAGAGTATTTTCCTGCTGTAAAAATCATCTGTGCTTCCCCTATTCATAACTGTTTCCCCCTAACTCCTGACAACCACTGTTCCTTTTGCTGTCTACATAGTTTTGTTTTTACATAATGTCATAGAGTTGAAATCATATGATATATAGCATTTTCAGACTGTTTTTTTTTTTTCACTTAGTAAAATGCATTTAAGGTCCCTCCATGTCTTGTGGCTTGATAGCTCATTTATTTATAGTGCTCAGTAAATAGTCCATTGTTTAGATGTATCACAGTTTTCATTCACCTAATGAAGGATATCTCGGTTGTTTCTAAGTATTGGCAATTATGTATAAAGTTACAATAATCATCTGTGTGTAGGTTTTCATGTGCACCATTGCTGGATAATATGGTAAGACTATGTTTAGTTTTGTACAAAACAGCCAAACTATCCTCCATGGTGGCAGCAATACTTGTATTCCCACTAGCAATGAATGACAATTCCTCTTGCTATATATCTTCCCCAGTATTTGGTGGTGTTAATGTTTAGGATTTTGGCTATTCTAGTAGGTATGTAGTGGTATCTCAAAGTTGTTTTAATTTACAATATTCTAATGACCCATGAAGTGGAACATCTTTTTCAAATGCTTGTCATCTGCATATCTTCTTTGGTGAAATTCTGTTTAGATATTTTGCCCATTTTTTAATAGAGTTGTTCATTTTCCTATTGTTGAATTTTAAGAGTTCTTTGTATATTTTGTATAACAGTCCTTTATCAGGTATGTCTTTTTGCAAATATTTTCTTTCTTTCTTTCATGTATGTTGACTTTGGTGTTATATCAAAAATGTTACCTCCATTTGTGACAACATAGATGGACCTAGAAGGTATCATGTTAGGTAAAATAAGTAATCCAAGTCCACTTTCAAATAATACTTCACGGGTAGTGAGAGGATTTTATAATTATAAAATAATCTCAATTCCTCCCTCCCTTCTATGTTTCATTTATGTCATTAATTTCACTTGGAGATATAGACTCTATATATAACTATATAATATACAGTTACTATTATTATTTTGAACAAACCATTATCTGTTAGATCAGTTGAAATTAAGAAAAATGAAGGTTTTTATTTTACCTTCACCTATTCCATATCCAATGTTCTTCCTTTCTTTATGTAGATCTGGAATTCTGACCTGTATCATTTTCCCTCTCTCTGAAAAACTTCTTTTTTTTTTTTTTAAAGATTTTTTATTTATTTATTTGAGACAGAGAGAATGAGATACAGAGTGCATGAGAGGGAGGAGGGTCAGAGGGAGAAGCAGACTCCCTGCCGAGCAGGGAGCCCGATGCGGGACTCGATCCCGGGACTCCAGGATCACGACCCGAGCCGAAGGCAGTCACTTAACCAACTGAGCCACCCAGGCGCCCTGAAAAACTTCTTTTAACATTTCTTGCAAGGCAGATCTACTGACAACTAATTCCTTCAATTTTTGTTTGTCTGAGAAACCCTTTATTTCTCCATTACTTTTAAAAGATAATTTCTCAAGATATAGAATTTCTAGGTTGGTAGTGTTTTTGTTTTGTTTTGTATTTCTCCTAATATTTTAAAAATTTCAGTGCATTCTCTTTGTGTTTGCATAGGTTGTGAGGAGGAGTCAAATGCAATTTTTATTTTCTAATAGGAAAAGTATTGTTTTCCTTTGACTCCTTTCAAGACTTTTTCTTTACCTTTTATTTTCTGACTTTGAATATAATGTTCTTTTAGCATTTATCCTGAGTGGTGTTCTTTGAGCATCATAGATATATGATTTGGTGTCACAATAATTTTAGGGAAATTGTCAGTCATTATTGTTTCAAATATTTCTACTGTTCCTTTCTCTTTCTTTTACTTTTAATATTCCCATTATGCATGTGTTACACCTTTTGTAGTTGTCCCACAGTTCTTGGATATTTTGTCTTTTTTTTTTTTTTTTTTTCTCTTTGCTTTTCAGTTTTGGAGATTCCTATTGAGATACTCTCAAGCTCAGAGATTCTTTCCTCTGTTTTGTCTAGTCTACTAATTAAGTCCATCAAAAACATTCTTCATTTCTTTTACAGTGTTTTGGATCTCTAACATTTATTGTTTATTCTTTCTTAGGATTTCTATTTCTGTGCTTACACTGCCCATCTGTTCTCACATGTTGTCTATTTTAACCATTAGAATCCTAAGCATATTAACCATAGGTGTTTTATATTCCAACATCCTTGTATCTGTGTCTCATTCTGATTCTTGCTCTGTCTCTTCAAACTGTTTTTTGCCTTTTAATATGCCTTGTAGTTTTTGCTTTTTTTTTTTTCCTTGATATCTGGACATACTGTATTAGGTAAAAAGAATTGTGACACAGACTTTTAGAACTGTGATAGTGTGTGGGTGGAGGGTATATGGTCTATAGTCTGTAGTCCTATGATTAGGGATTGGGTTTCAGTCTTTCTGTGAGCCTGTGCTTCTGGTATATAAACTTCAGAAGTGTGGGGTGCCTGGGTGGCTCAGTTGGTTGGGCAACCAACTCTTGATTTTGGCTCAGATCATGACCTCAGGGTTCTGGGACTGAGCCCTGCATCAGACTCTATGCTCAGCAGGGAGTCTCCTTGGGGACTCTCCTTCCCTTCCCCCTCTGCCCCTCTCAAATAAATAAATCTTTAAAAAAACTTTAAACTTCACAAGTGTTTCTTAGCTCCCACTCCCTCCCTTGGGTGGGACAGGATGGCTGCATGGGCTAGCAGAGTTGGGTATTTTCCTTCCTCCATGTGAAAGAACACAGTAGGATCAAGTTGGGTATTTTGCTTCTCCCAGGTCAGTCAAGCTCTGAAAAAAAAGGTCAATGGTTTAAACTCTAGTAAAATAGTGTCTCCTGAAGGCAGGCTTTGTTAAGAAGAACGGAATACTAGTACATATCAAAATGGTTGTTTCTCCTCCCCCTCAGGAAAGCATGAGAGGAATTTTCTCTAATATTCACTGTGAAAAACTGGTCAAGCACCTGGAGGTAAAAGTTGCAAACTTTCATTCCTCCTATGACAAAGTTCCCCTGAAGTTTTTAACTCAGACTTGTCTACACTGAGCCTTCATAAATTTGTCTATGGCAGTTTAGGTTTTCCTACCCAAAAATGGTTCCTGCAGTGGTTTCTGCTCATGGGTTTCTCCTACAGAAAATTTAAATTCTCTGCATCTATCTGTCTCTCCAGTTTGGGGGGCAGTAGTTTTCCCTATGACATCATTTCTCTAACATACCTAAGAAGAATTTATTTTTTTTGGTTTTTCAGCTTTTTACTTGCCGAGACAGTGACAGCTTCCAAGCTTCTCAAATGCCTAACTGGAATCCAGAAGTCCAAGACATATTCTAAATCATGAAAAGTACAATGACAAACTATGTCTCTCCCCATCACTGTATCCTAATTCAACATTAGGGATTTAGCTCTATCTCCATGTCAAATGGATTGATCACCCAACTAACTTCATATAAACATTTTATTGTCATATTTTTTTTTATAAATCAATATTTCAAAAACATTTTGTCCATGCACTATTAGTAAAATAAAAATTGGAATATTGGCTCCTAATATGTCTACATTTATTTATAGTTTTTAAAAATTGCATGTATAATACCATGTCAATATCTATTTTAACATTATAATACATAGATAAAATAGACATGAAAATATGATACTAAATGTGTGTACATGTGCACACACATGCACAAAAATACATAATTTTCTAATTTCTATATAAACATGTGAAATTTCTAATTTCTACTTTCTAATGATTCCTGCAACATAATCACAATAGACTATCCTGTAAGTCCCCTGGGTTGAATGACTCCAGTTTGAGATCATGATCTAGATAACTATCTTAAGAGCTCACATTACCCTTACATATAGCCTCTTGTCTCTAAAAAAAAAAAAAAAAAAAACTTGAATTTCATGTTTCATGATATATGTTAGATAAACTTTGATTTTCAAAAAGTACATTCTAGTTGCTATGAATATCACACAAATTATTAGAATCCAAAGGACAAGACTATTAAAAGAATTCCCAACAGGGTACCTTGGAAAGAAGTGTTTTATGTGATTTGTACTCAACTGGGAAAGGCTTGAGAAATCAAATTGCTCTCTCCAGAGGGTTTGTTTGCTGGTTTTTTTTTTTTTTTTCCCTCTTCAGCAGATAGTAAATCCCACAAGTTTCTACAAATTCCCTTTGTCATTACTTTTTTTTTTTTTTCCCTATTTTTCTGGTGCCCCAGGAGTCTAGGATTGCTAGGGGGGATATTTCAAGTACTGAAACACATTTTATATCACACCACAAAAATTATCTTAAATAAAACATTATATATCCATATGTATGTATGTATGTATAACATACACAAATGCACGTATATATGTAATCAAAGTAAGACAATGTTTTCCCTATATTTTTATATAACACATTTTAAAGAAGTAGTAATGTTTTAAGTATTCAGCTATCAAGCTATATAATAAAGAATTCAGTAAAGTTGGCACAAATTTTTCCTTATGTAAAAGCACCCATTTCTTGCTTTTCCAATAGTACCTCAATTAATACATAGGTATCTTAAACTTTTCCTTCTTTGTGTATGACGATGTAGAATTTTCTAAACAAAGTGCCATTTGATAGTAGAAATTATACTTGGAATGTGCACATACTTTGTATAAAAATGTGTTATTTTTTAAAATATCACTAGTATGACTCTGACAAACTGCCAACTAAAAACTACAGTTCAAATGAAAATGATGTACCTTCAAGAAAATAGACTGAGTATATTTGAAATTGTGGAAAGAGGTATAATGATAATTGATAATAATGTGAAAAAACCATCTAGCAAAATGTCACTCCTGAAACATGGGGCTGCAAGGGTTGCACCTGCATGGTTAGAAACAAGGCAAAACTAGGCTTTTGGGTGTGGGAGGAATACCTTGAATAACAGATAAATGCAAATAATTTCCTTCTGAGAATCAAGTATGTCAGTAAGGAACAAAAATAATAATAAAAAAAAAAAAATCATGACGATCCCTAGCAAGTGAATACTCTTACTTTTCAAAACACACACACACACAATTACTTAACAAACCCATTTGTTTTATTAAAATATTAATTGAATTAAAAACATAAGGCAAAGATACTTCTTATTTTAAGTAGATACTACAAAACCATTTTGATGTTCTATCCCCTTCTCTTCTTGGTCTCATGCCATCCTATATTTTAATCACCATAAGTCTCATGATGCCATACATGGTATATAAACTTCACAAGTGTGGGGTACCTCATGGTACCATTGTTTTCCCTGAACAAACTGTAATCTCCTTGAAGACCAGGGTCATGTTTTACATGATAATTGCTGGGTGTTTGGTGCTAACACATTGTGGTCTATAATAAATAGCCTCATGTAAGTGACTAAACAGAGGAATAACTGAATGAGTAAATGAACATGTTATACTATTCTTAAATTTGAGTATTTTTCTATTTAAAATATTTTCCCAAACACAGATCTCTAAAGTAGCAGCCAGATGATCGGGATATTACCAAGACAACTTGCAGGAAATACAACAAACACAAAATTGTCCCTCAGAGTCGATACCAAATACAGAAGAATGATAGAGGCCATCCAACCGCACATTAGTATGAAGCAGAAATTTTGAAAAAAAATGACAAATAATATTGGCTGAAGTGTCAACATGCTTAGGGTGAAAGACAGATGAATTTGGTAGGGAATAGGGTGACTGTGCCATTATTAAAACAGAAATATCACATTGCCCTTTCACAAATCTAGGATGATTCAGTTTTCTCCGTTTGAAAAAAGGGAATGTGTTTTTAAAAATAGATATTCTGTATGAGATAGATATGAAAGTTTCTCACAATAGTTTCATATAAATTTATAAAAAAATAAAAGAATATATCACCTCGATAACCAGCCCAGTGAAGCTTTCAACACTAATAAGACATAGCTGGCTGCACAATTCCCTGACAGGTTCTTTCTGGGATGGACTGTCCTGTGGACTTTGATGTCTTAGTTCTCCCGTGCCAAGTGAGAGAGGAAAAAGAGGAGAGGTGCTAACCACGAGATGCCAAGTCACACCAACACCTGTGTTTGAGGGGTGTGCTTACTTGGAGGTTAAGGATGCTTGCATATGTTTTGTATGTATTTGTCACATTCATGTTTTGTTAAATATAATTATTATCGGGGCACCTGGGTGGCTCAGTTGGTTAAGCGACTGCCTTCGGCTCAGGTCATGATCCTGGAGTCCTGGGATCGAGTCCCCGCATCGGGCTCCTTGCTCAGCAGGGAGTCTGCTTCTCCCTCTGACCCTCCTCCCTCTCATGCTCTCTGTCTCTCATTCTCTCTCTCAAATAAATAAATAAAATCTGAAAAAAAATATAATTATTATCAATCTAAAGTTTTCAAAGAATATTATGAAAGGCATTGGTTTAATTGAAATCATTAACAATAAAGGTGGTTCCCCCCCTTTTTTTTTGCTGTATGTATAGACTTACAATGTTTACAAATTATATTTTTTTGTAGGTTTGTAAGAAAAGGTTTGTAAGAAAAGTCACGAAAAGAATTTACAATCTAAAATTCTATGGAGGCTTAACCCTAGTCTAAAACGATAACATAAAAAAAAATTAAATCTGTTTCACTCGTGTGGATAGTAAACCCACTGCTCAGAATACAGTGTATGAGCTATCAGTAAAGCTAACCTTCACACAACATATGTTTGAACTGCATGGGTCCACATATACGTGGATAGTTTTCAATAAATACAGTACAGTGCTATAAATGTATTTTCTCCTCCTTGTGATTTTCTTTTTTTTTTTTTTAAGATTTTCTTTATTTATTTGAGAGAGAGAGAGAAAAAGCATGAGTGGAGGGGAGGGGCAGAGGGAGAGGGAGAAGCAGGCTCCCTGCTTAGCAGGGAGCCTGACGCTGAACTCAATCTCAGGACCCAGAGATCATGACCTGAGCCAAAGGCAATTAACTGACTGAGCCACCCAGGCACCCCTTCATTGTGATTTTCTTAACAATATTTTCTTTTCTCTAGCTTACTTTATTGTAAGAATACAATATATAACACATATAACATACAAAATGTATTAATCGACTGTTATCCGTAAGGCTTCTGGTCAACAGTAGGCTATTAGTACTGTTAAATTTGGGGGGAGTCAAAAGTAGTATACAAATTTTCAGCTGCATGGGGGATTGTTGTCCTTAACCACCATGTTACTCAAGGGCCAACTGTATTAGAAGTAATAGTTACAGTAATACTATTAAAAGGGTTGTTTCAATGATGTGCTCTGTGCATATGAAATGTTAGTTCAAAAGCAGTTATAATTTACACATAAAATATATAGTTTAAATTTGTAAAATGATAAATACTTATTGGATAATTCAGATTAAAAATGATTTCCATAGTAACCTATTAATTAGAGAATATTTTGGATTATGTTTTGGGGGGGGGAGGTCAGGACAAAATAGCAATATGAAGACATTTTAATATTTCTCTAGTTTTTCACCTTATTTAAAATATCTAGAAATTGACAGAATACCACTGGGATTAGGAGTTAATGAGAATTAAATATGTATAGTAGTAAGGCTATCTGCATAATGTTAAATGCCATAGTTCGAAAAACAATTCTGCTTGAACATTTTAAAATTCCCCATTATTAACCTGGAATGATATGTAGAGTGTTCTTACAGATAATGGTTTACTATCTTTCATACAAATCAAAATGAATGATAGATATTAACATTAAATGGGTAAAGGAGAATAGGAAACCAAATAATAATTCTACCACTGGTCACTAACCACAACATTAAACACATAGCTAACGACCAAAAGCTACATGACGTAAGGCAAGAGCAAATCCTTAACAAACTTCCTCAACAAAAAAAATGCCTAAGCATATAGTCTGATATATGTATATACACAGAGCTATATATATAATAAAGGTTTTTAGAAAGTTTTAATGAAAAAACTAATCAAAATTAGATGGAAAATTCATAATAGACTGAAATCTTACATATTAAATGTCTGTTGCATTGAAATAGCCCAAAATGTGTTCTGATAAAATAACATGATTACTTGGGTGATAGTATCATGGATGATTTTTTTTTTCTTTATGGCTTTCTATGTTAGCCATACTTTTATAATAACAATAAATTATTTCTAATATAAAAATTCAAATCTTACCAAAAAGATTTTTTTTTAAAGATTTTTTATTTATTTTTTGACAGAGAGAGACAACGAGAGGGGGAACACAAGCAGGGGGAGTGGGAGAGGGAGAAGCAGGCTTCCCGCTGAGCAGGGAGCCCGATGTGGGGCTCGATCCCAGATCCTGGGATCATGACCTGAGCCAAAGGCAGATGCCCAACGACTGAGTCACCCAGGTGCCCCCAAAAAGATTTTTATAAGACAAAAATTTACTTACAAAAAATCAAATCCTGAGCTTTAAGTCATTAAGCCCTACAGTGATGCTAACTTCAAAATTATATATTTATCTTTCTAATATTATTTTAATTTTTATATATGTCCAATACAATGTTTAGAAAAAATGATATATTTTTAACACTATAATTTATTTTTGATTCCACATAAAATAAATACACATTCGCAATGGCTATCATTACTGATTTGTAAGAATTTTTTTCTTCTTAAAAATTACCTTTTCTGGGCGCCTGGGTGGCTCAGTCGTTAAGCGTCTGCCTTCGGCTCAGGTCATGATCCCAGGGTCCTGGGATCGAGTCCCACATCGGGCTCCCTGCTCAGCAAGAAGCCTGCTTCTCCCTCTCCCATTCCCCCTGCTTGTGTTACTGCTCTCACTATCTCTCTCTCTGTCAAATAAATAAATAAAATCTTTAAAAAAAAATTACCTTTTCTGACTTCTATCAGTGAAGTCTTAGAATCTAAGAGTGAAACAAATGACAATAATAAACTGTCATAGCTAAATTTAGTTTCTGGTGTAAAGTGAGAAAGAAAGAAAATTTAATACAAGGGAATCTGATTTATACAAACCATCATATTGTCATACTATAGACAAATATTTTATGATCATCTAATGAATTTCTGAAAATCACCTTTTAGTATAGAATATATATATATATCCTAATGCAGCTGTGTTTTATATTTATTAGCAGAAAAATATGATATTTAGAATAGCCCCCTCTTTAAAGAACATTTTAGTGGCATGAATGGCATCTTTGTATTTTTGGAACTGAAAATCTTTATCTATGGGCTATTTGGTTGCAGCAATACGAGAAACAATCGCAATGAGAACTGAAACCATGGACATTTGCTTAGCTTATTTTCTATATTAGCATGGCCTTTCTATTTAGCTGTCTTTATCAACTTGACTTTATTATTCTAGGAAACTTGGCATAGAAAGATAGATGCAACAATTACCACAAACTTAATTAGTCAAATAACATAAATCACAAAACTCAGAATTGAGGATAAATTATTGGCCTATTGTCTCACATTGTGTAGGCCAGATATCAGGCTGGACTAGCGTTGTTGGTTTCTTGGCTTAGGGTATCACAAGGCTGAAATCAAAATGTTGTCTGAGTAAGGCTTTTCTCTAGAAGTTTGTGGAAGGATCTACATCCAAGCTAGCTCATCAAAGGTTAATAGAATTTAGTTGCTTGCAGTTACAGGGTTAATGTCACCGTTTGTTTCCTTGCCGTGAGGTGGGAGCTGCTCTTAGTGTCTAGGCCATTGTATTCTCTGTTATGGACCCCCCTTCATCTTAAGCCAGTTATTGTACTTTGAATCCTTCTAATGCTTCAAATATCTCGTTTCCCTTTCTACCACAAATTTGATAAAAGGTTTTGCTTTTAAATGACTCATATAGTAATATTGGGTGTACCTAGACAATCTCTCTTGTGATTAACTCAAAATCAACTGATTAATAAACCTAATTACATGTGCCACATCCTTTGCTACATAAGGTAACACAATCATCGGGGGCGTCATATCTCATCATATTCACAGTTACATGGATTCGGGGGGGGGAAATTTGAGGTGGCACTTCGGAATTCTGCCTATCATAATTAAAGTTGGAAACAGTTTTATTACTCCTTTTAGAAACTTTCAGAAAACCCAACATCCAATATGGCTCAGGAACAAAAGCAAAGAAATAGGACCTGTGGGATCATCCTGAGGGCATCTTCATCAACACTACTTGTTCCAATATGGTGCAGAAAAATGTCCAAGAGTTCATCGCCCTCTTAGGAAAACACAGAATGACTTAATGAGTCAATATTTGCATCCAGGAAAGGAAAAGTGCTTCCTTTCCAGGGTATGTGGAACTCTTTGCTACTCTACAATTGGCAACCAGAATCACACCCAGTAGAGGAACAAGGCAAGCAGCACATCTGCTGGCCAGATAGGCTAAAGTGAATTCAACCAATCACATTATGACTCAACAACTGAAGGACAGGTTTACCTCATGGACACTGGGGTGATCGCTAAACACCCAAGGATGACAGAAGGGACACAGGAAGTGGGTAGAAACATGACAGACTGTGGCTAGACCATGAATTGGAAAAGGACTAGGACATTAACCAAATCACTGTATCTGACTAAATATACTGAACTGAAATAAAATAATTTTGCTTAGGCAGATTGGAGAATGAAAAGCAAATGTGAGTTTACTTACCAAAAAAAAAAAATCCCCTTTTTCCACATTTGATTTTTGGGTATAAATTAAATTCAGCTTCAGTTCCAAAAGATATGGTAAACACACAAAAAGAAGAAAAGATCATCTGGCCAATCTGTAGGTTCCGTGAATCTAAGGGTTCTCCTATCTCTGCCTCTTCTTTATATCCACTGCATAACTGTGATGTGCACATCTACCTTCTGAAATTTAGAGTATTGGAAAATCTCAGAGAAGTAGTCCTGGATGAACAAATATATAGATATATCATCCCTGATGTCAGCAACTCCCACACATTCTGTTGTGTTTATGTATCAGGTTTACAATTTCTGAAGAACAGGAATCCGAGTCAAAACAGTCTCTGATCATTTGTAAATTGGTCACTTTAAAATGTCATGAAACTGTCATCCTGATCACTTGTGAGCAATGAGGGGGTGATGAATTCAGTTACTGACTTGGCTTTAAAAAACAGAAATAATGAGGAGAAAGCTGCTCTTAAAATCTTGGTTACTTCAGAACTGCAAGCAAACAGAAGTATTAACGTATCTTCCTTTCAAAGAAGAGAGGAATCTGCAGGAAAAATACACCTGTTATTTATCTCTTGCTGAGATATATCCTCAAAATCTCTTTGAAAGAGTTCCTATAAACTAATTCATATTTTGACATCCTTTTCAAAAGCCCTGCATTACATAAAGACTAAAGGGGGAGGGGGCTTCTTTTCAATGTACTGAAAGTCTCACTATGTATCACAATATGTATTTTCCAATCCTTTTTATTCTGACCCTCTCTTTTTTTTAAAAGTCATACTTTACTTTTCAATTTCCACTGGCTTTATTCTAACAAAAGCACTGTTGAGAGTAGGTGAGACTTTTGTAAAATCTATGACCACACTTATATCTTTAGCTATTTTCCATTCTTCCTCTGACCCTGCCAGAACACAAGACACTAAGTCTGAGCAAAAGAAAAAATTAATGTAACTAATTAAGATATTTAATCATCATAATAGTTCATACTTACGTAGTATTTCACATCAGCTTATTATGTTTATACCTCACCAGGAAACTATCAGAATGATTTAGAATTTATGTTTTCTAGAGTCTGGCAGAACAAAGATAAAGAAGCTAATGTCCCTGATTCAAAATAGCTCAAACCCTAATGAGTGAAACATGGAGAAGAACATGTATCTATAGGAACTTTTTATAACACAAAGACTTTTGGAAGTCTGGAAGAAAGTTTCCTATCTCACTTTGGCTCTCTGATTCTGAATCTCTCAGGACTTGATTCAGTTTAGGGCTAAATCCTAAAGAAAGAGGAGGGCTTTTCAAAGTAGAAATCTAAGTGGAAAGACACATCTCAAGAAGAGAGTGAGAAAGGCCACAAACAGCATGGTGGAAGAAATCTCCCATTTGCTGAGAGGAATGCTACAACATCTGAGATGAAGCTGAAGAGGAATGAAATAAGTCACAGAGGATCTGTCACATCACGAAGTCTACCTAATATTATTTTAAAGGCGATTAAGAACTTCAAAGAAGGTTTTCAAAAAGAGAAGTGACATAACCTATTTCCAATTTCTATTTCACATATATAAAGAAGCAATATAGGACGTATAATGATTACATTAACTGCTGGACTCTTGAAATAGATCAGTTCTGTTCAAATTCCAGCTCTGCCGCATGTTAACCATGTGTACTTGAGTGACTAATGTAGTACCTCAGTGCCTCAATTTCATCATCTCGTGTCAAGTGAATTACATTGAGTTAATATGCTAACTGAAATTCAAATAAAAACTTGAAACAAAATTTTTTTTTAAATTAAAATTAAAAAATAAAAATTGAGTTAATATAGAGTACTTAGAACAATGCTTGAAATATAAATATGATAGACTAGTTAGCTATCTAAATAATAACTGTTATTACTATCATCAGTATTGTTCTTCTTTTTTTAAGAGGGTACAATAATACTGTATACAGAAAGGTCATATTAGAAGAATATGGTAATATTTTATGGAAGAGAGAGTTGTATCTTTGGTTTTAGTCATTTGGGTAGAGAAAAAGATGAATTAAAAAAAACAAAGAAGCAAAATTAATATATGACAGTTACTGAAAGTCAAGCTTGCTTCTGTTAAAAGATAAACTGAGGCATATTCAAAACTTTATTTGAGCAAAAATTGATTCCACTTGGTCAGTGCCAAACTAGAAACTCTGGGAAAGACTTTTATAGGGAAAAGGTGGGGACAAAGCAAGAAATTATTGATTGGCTATAGCTTAAAGCCTAGTTGGTATTTGTGATTAGTTGTCTCTAGGTTTAAAGTTTATAACCTTGGGGCATTACAAGGTTAGATTTTAGTTCGCTAACATAGGCCACTACCACAGAGTTAGAGCCCCATCAGTCAAATAACCTCCTTGTCTAATTAATTAAACACTTCTCAGGTATCTAGTTTGGCTGATAGGTTGAGTGCCATCTGACATAATGAATACAAGGATAGATTGTAAGAAGAATATTTTTAAAATTCTCTTTTGGAAAATATTAGGGTTTAATGAGACTATGGTACTGATAGATAGCAATACTTAGCTAATAATTATATTTATTATAAAAATGTAAAAATTTACCCTATGGTTGTGAATTGGGCTTTTTAAATTTTGTCTAATTATTTTATTTTGTGATTATCCTGGTAAGAAGAGATTTTTGTAAATGTGTTACTAAAATTTGCTTCACTAAGCAAAAAACAAAAATTAGTCCACTACTTTTTACTAACTTAATAAATATAATAATACTGCTTTTGTTTAAATGACACTGGAAGATACAGAATAAGCAAGGAGGGTAACACTGCTTAAAAAAGGAATATGGGTCGTGGATAGGATTATTATGTTGTGCATTTTGCTTACACAAATAATAATATATTAAAATCTTAGATCAGTATTCATTGTTTCTATGTTATTTTTTTTATTATAAGAATGATGCATAACAACTTCTTAATTTTAGAAATTTAAAATGTATCTTTTGCACACAGATATATGGGTCATTAATGGTTTTCCTGGCTGACCCTGGTTTGCCTTCAGGCTGAGATTTGGGTTCAGGTCTATTCCACTTGTGTCCTCATATTAGGACCAATGACTATTTTCCTTCATAGTGGATTAGAAAAATATGAGAGTAAACCAAAGCTTACAAGCACATCTAAATTTTTTGCTCTCATCAAGTTCACTTGAAAAAAAACAACTCACCTAGCTAAGCCAAATACCAAGATGACAGGAAAAGGTACTCCATCTGTTCTAGTGAGAAACACTAAAAAATTCACATGGCCAACGGTAGGGATCTATACTTCCATTACAGGAAAGAAACTAAAGTTTGCCAGTGATAATCCATTCAATCATATTTACTCTTAGTTTGTTTTTTTATAAATAACAAATAAATAGAAAGTAAGTTTTTTTCAAGCTATTTAAACTTATTTATTATAAATGAAGTCTGAAAAAACCCATGTGAGAAGGTATTAATAGGTTCTTCACCATAAATTCTTCTACACAGAGTGTAAGCTAAATGGGACCAAGTATAAATTAAACCTAGACAAATTTATGATTCTCCCTGACAGACTGTTGGGAGTGAAAAGAGCCATTTCAGGAGCTCCAACATTTAAGGAGTGGATGAAATAAGAGAAGATCATGAAAGAGACTGAAGTCCCGAAACCCAGAGAGAGAATCAGAACAGATGAAAGAGCTCAAAAAAGAGAAGCATTGATTAAATATGAGAGTAAAAGTAACTTGAAGACTGACAAATATCTATTAGATGCGACAATTAGGAGTTCATTAATGGCCTAAGCAATGAAATTAATGCAAATCATTTATTGCTTTACAATTTCCAATTTAAAATAAATAATAAATTTCAAATATTTCACCAGACTGAGAATTAAAAATTGATTAGACAAATTAATTTTGACCGAACCGCATTTGAAAACATAATTCAAGCTCTTCATTTATGATGACTGATGGGAAAAACAATATTTTTTTTATAAGAAAAGATTTAAAAAGAGATCAATAACTTCTATCAAATGCTTAATGGCTTCAAGTTCCATAAATAAATGCCATAAGTGATAATTATAATCACTACCCTCATACTCCTACAGATAAAAATAAACTTAAGCAACACATTCCTAATATAAAACTTTCTATACTTCACTCAAAATATAATTGCTTTCCAGACAATAATTCAGTCTTGTTGCTTTGTATAACTTTAGAAACATCTCACATAGTCGAAAACATATGATGCATAAGAGTAACAATAAACAATGTGTTCTTGTTTTCCTCCTTGCTTAGGTTTATTTATAATAAAATTACTTTTATATAAAACATGTAACTTATTTGTTCAGAGTTGTTTCTCTAATTTATTTCTTCTCATGTGTTCATTTCCCTGGTTACATTTTTAAGGATTTAATTTTATTACTAAGAATTGGGGTATATTGGTCTATAATTTCTTTTAAAATATTTATTTTTTCCTGAACTATATCTAATATGATATAGAGAAAAATGTTCAATTATACTGACGTCAAATATGCGTATTCAGGGCAGCCTGGTGGCTCAGTCATTAAGCGTCTGCCTTCGGCTCAGGTCATGATCCCGGGGTCCTGGGATGGAGCCCGCATCAGGCTCCCTGCCCTGCTTGGTGTTCCCTCTCTCACTGTGTATCTATCTGTCAAATAAATAAAATATTAATATATATATGTGTGTATTCATATACACATAACCAACAGCTTGTTATAATCATATCACCATTAGTCAAAATCAAAGAAAATAGAGATATTTTCCATTAGTAATCCTGAAACATAAACATAAATCTTGATAAAAATAATATTTTAAATTTTAGATGTGCCTAAAATGATTGAAAAAAGAAATATCCATTTTGAGAAACAAATAGGTATATTTTAGGATCTCTGAATCTTTAAAGGACACATTTAACTTAGACATACAAAAAGAACCCCAAAACTGTCATTGCACAGGTTTTCTTTCTAATCTATAAGGAAGAGTATAATATAGATAAGAACTTTAAAAATTCTGATATGATATAAATATATGCTTACATTTCTTTCTCACTACAAAAAAGCTCATTATATATAATTCATTCACTTCCACTAAAGATATGAAGATAGATATTTCTCAACCAAATCTTAAGAGTCTTAAGAGTTAAGTTACCTGAACTAACATATATTTAACATTTTTCTTTTTCTTTTTTTTAATTTCAGCAAGTATTTGCTGAGACTCTTCTCCATATGAGACACTATACTTTCCCTTACTCTGATAATTTATTGTTATATTCATGAAAGGTATTTGATCAACATTATGGCTACTACATTTTTGCTCCTTATGATGAGTCAGTGTCATGATCCCATTGAAAGTTATACAGGAAATACAATTGTTCCAGTAGCTGTGGTTGCATAACTAATTACTCTAAAACTTAGACATAAAATAACCATGTATCATCCTATGGATTATAGGCCAGGAATTAAGGTAGGACACAGCAAGATAGTTTGTTTTAATTCCCCAAGGGCTAAGGTTTCACCTTGAGGGCTTGAAAGTTGGAATAATTTGAAGGCTCACTAGCTTACTGGCTGACAGCTGATACTGGCTATTTGGTGAGACCTCAGCTGGGACTATCACTGGAACACCTACATGTGGCCTCTCCATCTGACTAGAACTCCTTGACTACATAGTAGCTAGGTTCCACAGGTGATCATCCAGAGAAAGGGCCAGGTGGATTACTTTTAATGTCATAGCCCCAACTGTCAAATAGTGTCACTTCTGCCATGCATATTGTATCTAAGAGTCACAATCCCTCTCCCCTGAGATTCAAGGGGAAGCAAAATAGATTCCAACACTTGATAGGGAACAGAAGTGGCAACGTTTGGAAAGGTATATATATGGGAATGGAGATATTGCTGTGGTAACTTGCAAAATCCACTTCAATACTGAAACATCAAATGCAGTAATTTCAGGGATGTCTGTCTAAGGGTATTTATTTATGTTTTAATTCTTTATAATTACTTTTACATTTCATATTTTAAATAATAATCATATGCTTATCTAAATAAAAAAGTAATATGTGTGTACATAGCAGGAAAATCATCAGCATCGCAGATGTCTTATCCAGATTATAAGAAATACAATATTATGTTTTATCACTGTAGTTACCCTTATAGTTTATATAGGCAGTAGGGCATGGTAGCTAAATATTTTAACCCTGAAGGTTTTTTTTTATTTGACAGTAAAATAGTATAACACTAGGTTTAGAAAACATTATCACTGCTTTTCAAAATATTTTTTGATAAAGTTATCTATATTAGTTTCCTAGAAATTCCATAACAAATTACTAGAAAGTGGATGGCTTAAATGACATATATTTATTCTCCCACAGTTTTGGAATACAGAAGTTGGAAACTAAAATGTCGGCAGGCTCTGGGGGAAAATCTGTTCCATGCCTCTCTCTCCTAGCTTCTGGTAAATGACAAAAATACTTGATGTTCCTCAGCTTGTAGATTCATCATTCTAGTCTGCATCTCCATTTCACATGGCCTTATCCTGTGTGTGCTTTCCTCTCTTCTCTTCTAAGTACATTTGTCAGGGGATTTAAGATCTATCTGCGTAATCCCAGGATAATTTCATCTGGATATGCTTAACTTAAGTGGTTCTGCAAAGACCCCTTTTCCAAATAAATTTACACCCACAGATTCTGGGTAGGCATAATTTTGGTGGTACCATCATTTAACCTATTACAGTATCAATGGTAATATTTTACCAAAAGCATAGAAAATCTGTTAGTACACAAAGTGTTCAATTATTCTAAAGGGAAAGTACAGAAAGTTATTTTAGTTACTCTACCTTCAGTAACTTTTTCTTTTTCTTTTTCAGTGTTATTAGTATGTGTTGCTGGTCACCATTAATTAAAATACTTTACAAATTCAGGGAATTTTCTTTTTTTCTTTTTTTGATGCTGCATTACCATTGAATTAAGGTTAACATAGCTAAACCTAAGGCTAACATAGTCATACTTTAAAAAAATTTATAAAAATCACCATTTGCTTCTTCAACTAATTGATTTAAAATTCAGTCCATATATGAACCAATAGAGTAAGACACCTACCTGTCCATCATACCTCATTCTCCCCGGAAAACAAAAAGAAAAGAAAAAAATATATATATATATATATACTTTTCCTATTCAGTCTCTTGGCTCTCAACATGGCCTGTGATTGTTCAATTTATTTATTTATTTTTATTTTTTTTTAAGATTTTATTTATTTATTTGACAGAGAGAGAGACAGCAGGAGAGGGAACACAAGCAGGGGGAGCGGGAGAGGGAGAAGCAGGCTTCCCGCCTAGCAGGGAGCCCAACGTGGGGCTCGATCCCAGGACCCTGGGATCATGACCTGAGCCGAAGGCAGACGCTTAACCGACCGAGCCACCCAGGTGCCCTGCAATTGTTCAATTTATAACAAAGCATAGATAATATATAATGGAGAAATTAAGTAGATTATAAAGATATTGGTCTAATACAACCAATTAATCCCTATCATCCCTAACTTTTTATTAATCTGTGCTTGTTGTTGACTTTCCACAAATACTCTTATGTATAGGTGGCCCAATTGTCTTAGCATAAAAATGCCTTTCTTTCTTAAGAATGAAATGTTATCTACCAAATGCATTCACTAATTTTCACAATCTTTTTCTCAAATTCCACATCTCTACAACATTGTAATTGAATATCTTAACCCTATAATTTTGAAGGTAAAAGTAAATTAAAACATGATCAACATATGTCTAAAATCTTTATTTCCAAGAAAATATCACATTCTTATTTAATACATATTAAATAGGGATTATGGCTGTCACATACTCTTTTTAGATGCTTATGATTTAAAACATCCCTTAAATTTGTAGATCATAAGACAAAACATGATTTATGTGTAGTTGTTTTTCTTTGATAGCTCACTGAAATTATTCTTCTCTTCAATATATTTGTATAGGTCACAGTGGTGACTCCTGGTTAATAAATATAAAAGAATATAGAATTCAACATTGGCAAAGATAAATATTTTATATCTAGCATACTCTGTACACTAATTTTGTGTAGAAAAAAAAACTTTCAGGTATGGAGTATATAGGACCGGTTAAGTCTAATTTCATAGAAATGAGAATTTATAGGTAAAAAAGGACTCTGTAAATCATAAACCTAAGGCATATAGAGATTTCAAAGCTTGTTTAAAAAAATAAAACTTGTTTGAGTCAGCTCTAGAGCAAGAAAGACAATATTTTGATTTCCAGTTCTATTTTCTTTATATCATTACATTTGAGAAAATGTCAATTTGTCCCCCAATTTAATAGGACTTTACAGTTTAGTTACAAATAAATTAATCAACAATAATTATTCTTTTTTAGATTTTATTTATTTATTTGACAGAGAGAGACACAGTGAGAGAGGCAACACAAGTAGGGTGAGTGGGAGAGGGAGAAGCAGGCTCCCCGCTGAGAAGGGAACCCATTGCAGGGCTCGATCCCAGGACCCTGGGCTCATGACCCGAGCTGAAGGCAGACGCTTAACGACTGAACCACCCAGGTGGCCCAACATTAAAATTAATTAAAATTAATTTTAATTTCAGCTTTATTTAGTTTTTATGGGCAAGGAAAATTTGATAGAGATTTTTTCCCAGCTTGAATTATCTCAAAACTTAATAGTAATTTAGGCAAGTTAGCAATGGGATGATTATTTTGGGGGAGAGGGAGAAGTATACTAGAATCAAGTGTAAGAGTTTCTAAAGTCACAAATATAAATGTCAAATTACTATGTTCATAGTATGTATGAATACACCTGAAACAAATATAATATTGTATGTCAATACAATTAAAAATACATTGATAATTATAAATACATAAATACATAAAAACACACAACCACAACTTCATTCTCAGTAGTGATGGGCTTACAGTGTGCCTTAAACATCTTAATGTTTAAATTTCTTAAGTTCTCTCTAAATTGAGGCACTTTAAAATATTAAAAATAATGGAATGTTCTAATTAATGTTACAGTGTTTATTATCATTATCACTTTATTAGTTGAATTTCAAAGCTGTGCTTTTAATTGTACTCCTATGTTATTATAATTGCCTGAAACCATCAGTTAAACTAAAGACTTTTTTTAGCATAATGACACTTAACGTTTCTCTGCTTATTTTATAGGAATGTAAAAGAAAGATGAAGTTAGTTATTTTCTTAAATTGGATTGCTCTCTGAAATTCCTTTTGTGCAAAACAATGTCTTGGAAACTGCTTTACATTTTTTAACAAAGAAAATCTGTCTTGTTTAAGCCAAAAATAAAATAACTACTGATTAACTAAATTAAGAAATGTGTTGTGGGAAATTAGAAGTTTATACTGGCTATTTATAAAGTTGGGAAAATTATCTTTTAACTGGAGTATCCAATTTTGTGAATCCATAGCACAAGTACGTATCATAAAACTATTGTAAAATTTGAAAAAATGTACTTTTGTTAGGTTCATAGAGTTACAGGATGATAACTGCTATTTTAATAATTCATAACCTAATTAATGTGTGGTGTGATTGCATCTAGCTTTCAGCATAATTTTTTCATTGGGTATTTACTAAAAAATTCTTCTTTAAATAAAAGTACTATAAATAGAGTCTTACAATTTATGTAATTTCATAATAATAATTAATAAAGATTTGCCCCTTTCTTATATTTAGTAAATGAGAAACTTCAAAATCAATGCTTGATAACTACCAATTAATATTTTAGCTTTATTATAGATATGAATTAATTTAAAAGAAAAAAATGGACCCAAAATTAGAAAAAATAAAACAGTAAATAAAGGCTTCTTGAAAACTTACAATTTCCATTTATTGGAGTATTTGCGAAAATAACTTTGACATTGGAGATACCATATACTATACTCAAAAAATGCTTTCTTAAAAATTATGACCATTTATATAATCATTACTTCTTTTATGTGATTAAGTCTCATGATTTTTCCCCACATCATAAGGTGTAATCAAAGTGACTTAAAAAATACATTATTAGGGGTACCTGGGTAGCTCAATAGGCTAAGCATCCAACTCTTGATTTCGGCTCAGTTCATGATCTCAGGGTTATGAGATTGAGCCTTCCCTCCCCCCGCCACCCCGGTCTGGCCCTCTTCTCTGCCCCTCCCGCCCTCAAAAAAAAAAAAAAAAAAGAAATTATTGGATCACATTTTGGGTCTAATCTTTTTTACTTTCAAGATATAAAATATATGATAGTTTATATGTGTATAGTTATTATCTTTAAATTTTGCATAACTGCCTATCCTACAAGAGAAGACTCCAAAATTAAGATTAAACTAGAGTTTTTATTGATCCACATTATTTGAGATATATATATATAAATTTGAATATTTGAAACAAAAGGGGGGTATCTGTGCATGGTGACATAATGTGGTTATTGTGTCACACTGGTCTGAGGTGGAAAGAGCTTATTTTTTTTTGTCTTATTTTGTTTTTATGTCCTATTTTGATATGTATTCCTATTCCTGTTCTGCGGGGAGGAGTAGAACATGGGAGGAAAAGGTAGGTTTACAAATTTTCCTCCTCCTTCTGGAAACCAAATGAATAAAGAAAAAGCATTTTCCTTCATCATTCCCCAATGTTTTTGTTTCTCAACTATTAAGCTTATAGTCTACAAGATGTGCCTTCTCATCTCGACCAGGTATTGCTGCTTCCCAAATCACGAGGGTGTCTCTAAATGTTAACCACTGCTCTTTTGTGCATATTCCACAGACCGCAAATGAGCAGTATAAGTTCGTGCTTTAGAAACCTCAAAATGTGTCATAAAATGCATCCATGGAATTAACAAAAACTCTCCTTACCCCATCATGGCTTCCTTCCAATTTTTTTTTCAATTTTTCATCTTCCTTTTTTTCACAAGAAGACAAGTATTTTCAAAACTGTCAAGTTTATCAAACTCATTAAAATCTACTTAAAATGGGGAATTTTACCATGTAATTTTTCTCAATAAAAATAAAAAAATTCAAGTTTTTGAAAAATTTCTGAGCAAGTATGATTACTGAACAGTTTTCTAGAATATTTTATCTTGTCTTCTTAGCTTTTGAGCCTGCAACAACTGCATTTTTTTTTTATTTTTTCCTCTCTAACTTAACCCGGGATTGTGTGCTCTTTTGTAAAAATACCACATTGTTTTTATATATTTATTAATAAAACCTATCTCGCTTCTCTTGACCAAGCCACTTGTATTTTGACAACCTAAAATGATGATTAGAGCCATCTTGAAACTGTAAGACCTTAAGAGGGAGGACTCAGAAGACAGTATGAATGGAATTGCTTCTTGATTCTTTCAAGGATCCTGCCCACATATATCCCTCTCTTCACTCTGAAAATAATTCAACACAAATAATTGATTGAGGCATCTTGTCTAATATTACCCTCCCTTTCATCTGAACACAGTGTATTATTTCTTCCATTTATTTCAATATTTTCTAAAATCTTTTTATGGTTAGCCAAAAATCATGACTTCTGTGTTGAAGATTATTTTAATTTTATTAGTATTAAAGAAAAAAATATTCTGACACTTGTTAGAATGGTAAGGCAGATTTTATTCAAAACTATTGTGATAGGTATAGGTCAACTGCAGTGGAATTTTGTGTCAGGTAAGAGAGATTAGGCTCAATTCTGAATACAACAAGGAAAGTGGGAATTTATAGTTAAAGAGGGAGTGGGTGGTCAAAGGATGGAAAATTACTAAGAAACATCGGGGGTAATTCTTTGCTTAACTGACCTAACAGGATTCTTGCTGAAGACAAGTCAGGACAATCAGATATTACCTGGGTGATGTTGGAGAATGATGAATTTGATCAGATACTGTGAATGGGTAATTCTAGTTAAACCAACCTGACAGGATTCTTGCAAAAACTGGACTCTACAAGGACAGAGTTGGAAGCCCAAAATCAGGCCTAGAAGGTGAGCAGTCTCAGAGGAGCCTGACTGCATTTGGGTCAAGGAGATAATCTTCACCACTGACTCTTGGACCAAGACAATATTCCTTAGTTATTCCAATATAATACTAAAGGTGTTATTTTAAGAATACCTATGTTTTGCAAAATAACATTCATATCATAGGAGTCCCAAAGAAGAAGAAAGGGGAAAAGGGGCAGAAAATTTATTTGAAGAAATCATAGCTGAAAATTTTCCTAACTTGGGGAAGGAAACAGACATCCAAATCCAGGAAGCACAGAGACTTTCCATCAAAATCAACCAAAGCAGGCCAACATCAAGATATATTGTAATTAAATTTGCAAAATACAGTGATAACGAAAAAATCCTAAAAGCAACAAGACCAAAGAAGTTCCTATCTTACAAGGGAAGAATACCTATGTTTTGAAAACTATTTGGAGTTTATTTTTTACCTTGCAATCATATCTTTTGCAAAAGAAGAAAATTTTAAATCTTCCCTTATAAAATGCACGTCTGTTATTTAATTCTTCTATTATTTAATTTGCTAGTACTGGCAATAGTATTGAATAGAAGTGGTGAGAGCTAAAATCCTAGATCACCTATTCCTGATGATAGGGGAAATCATTCAGCTTTTCACTATTGATAGGTGAGTTATAAGTTTTCCATATATAATCTTTATTAGGTTAAGTTTTTTAATTCACAAGTTCCTGATTTTTTTAATAATGAATGGGCATTGAATTTTATCAAATAACTTTTCAACAATTATCTAGATGATTACATAATTTTTATTCCTTTTTATTCTTGTTTCTTATGGTTAATTACATTAATTGATTTTGGATTGTTGAACTGATCTTGCATTGCTACAAATAAAGCCCACTTGGCCTTTTGATATACTGAAGGATTTGATTTATTAAAATTTAAAAGAAGGTTTATGTCTAGGTTTGGGGGGTTGTTTTGTTTTTTGTAATTTTTTCTCAAGTTTTGTAATCAGAGGTATGTCAGCTTTATGAAATGAGTTAGAAGTATATTGCCCTCGTGTATTTTATGAAAGACTTTATATAAATTGATTTTTTTCCCTTAAATTTTTGATTGGATTTACCAGTGAAATAATGTGAGGTGGAATTTGAAGGGAGGTTTTTGGTTACAGATTTAATTTCTTTAATATGCAAAAAGCTCTTTAGTTAAACCAAAAATACATTGTTTTACAGTCAGTTGTGGACAACTGTGGATAACTGCCATTTACAAGGTATTTGTCCTGTTCATTTATGTTAATAAACTTATTAACATAAGGGGATATTATCTTTTTAATGTTGTTAGTTTATATAATGATATTCCCTCTTTCATTCTTGATATTGATAATGTGTTTTTCTTTTCACTAATCTTGCTATGTATTCATCATTAAAAAAATGTTTTCAAAGAACCAGTTGTTAAATTTGATAATTTTCTCTATTACACATATGTTTTCTATTTTATTTACTTACTTCTGCTCTGATATTTAGTGTATTTGTTTTCTTTGACTTTATTGTTTTTAGTTTAGTTGGTTTCATTTGGTTTGTATCACTAGTTTCTCTTTTTTTCTCTTTCTTTATTACAGAATAGTTTCAGATTTGCAGAAACATTGCAAAGACAGTATGAAAAGTGTCTGTAAACACTCAGTTTTCCTTAATGTTAACATCTTATAAAACAGGGCGCCTGGGTGGCTCAGTTGGTTAAGCGACTGCCTTCGGCTCAGGTCATGATCCTGGAGTCCCACATCGGGCTCCCTGCTCAGTGGGGAGTCTGCTTCTCCCCCTGACCCTCCCCACTCTCATGCTCTATCTCATTCTCTCTCTCAAATAAATAAATAAAATCTTTAAAAAAAATCTTATAAAACAATTATATTTTTGTCCAAAATAAGAAATTAAATAGGTAAATTACTATTAGCTGAATTCCACATACTATTTAATATTCACCTGTTTTTCCACTCTTGTCTTTTTGCTGGTTTAGTATTCAAACCAGGTTACCACATTCCATTTAGGATTTCCAACTTCTCAAGGTGAAATGTAAGTAATGATTCCAAATCTTTCCTGTTTTTAATATAGATAATTAATGTTATAATCTTCTATCTAGGAATTTTTAGCTCTATTTCACAAATTTAGTATGTTGTAATTTAATTATTCAGTTGAAAGATTTTTATAATTTCCTTTCTTATTTTTCTAGGAACCATCAGTTACTTAGAAATATAATGTTCAAATTCCAAATATGTTGGTGTTTTTAAAATATTTTCTTGCTATTTATCTGTACTTTAATGTTGTTGTATCAAAGAACATGTTCTGTATAAGATTTCAATCTTTGTGATCTATAGCTCAGAATATTGTCTATCTTTGTGAATATCTCATGTACACTTGAAAACACTGTGGTTTGGGTGAGTTTGTTTGTAAATATCAACTAGATCAAGTTACTTGACAGTGTTCTTTAAATTTCCTGTATGTCTACTGAAATATATTTTTTGTCAAATTGGTTTTATCAGTTACTCAGAGAGTAAAGCTAATGACTTTGCCCCCAATTATATTTATCTGTCTATCCATTTATCTATCCATCCATCTTTTTGTCAGTTTTTGGTTCATTTGATTCATCTTCAAAATACATGGAACAAAATCTGACAAAATAATTCAGGTTTTATGAGTTCCACATGAATTGATCTTTTTAGAATTATTAAATGTCCATTTTTATGTCCACAAATTTTTTTTAAAAATCCATTTTATAACAATACTAGGTATTTTATGCTTATTTTCCATGGTATGTAATGTTCACATTTTTACTTCCACCAATTTGTATCTTTATACTTACAGTATGTTTCTTGGAAACAGTATATAGTTGAATCGTCCCTTTTTATCTAAACCGATTGTATGATTTTCTTTTATAATATAGATATTGAAAATATATTATCTCAGATTATCCCTATAATTGAATAGTTATATCCATTATGTTACATAATCATTACTTATTTCTAGAGTAAAAATAAACCTTTCTGTCAACCATAAAATGTAGGCATTTTAGAACTTTTTTAGAAGTGTTTTGTCAATAAAAGATTACCAAGCTAGCGTAATGCTTTCTTTTTCTATTTAATTTATAGGTTTAGCTTTCTTATTATGGTTTTTAATTCATTTGAAGAGTATATTTTACTTGTGAGATTTTCTTCAACTTTAATTTTTGTTCATTTTTTTGGGTAAATTTTTACTAATCTCATCTACTAGGAAATCAGCTGCAGTCCCCTTCTTCATTGTTGGTGTCACCTCTAACATGTACCAACTTCTTATATGCAGAAGAAAAAAAAATTCTGAACTCCTCATTAGCTTTATTTGTTAATTGTTTTGTTTCAATGCAAGTATCATGATGTTTTTATTTGTATGTTACTGTAGCATGTTTATGGTGTGTCTCTTTTAAAAATTTATTTAATAATTAAGGGACTTTTATGTGTTTGTATGTTTTATAACTAATTTGTGAGGCCATGAAATATTCTATTAGAGTATTATTGCTCATACAGAATAAACTTATGAAATAAATGATAATGTCATATAAAATGCAAAATAACTCAATTATCCAGGTAATTTATACATTTGTTTCTCAAAAAGGTCGTACAGAAAAATCTCTCTATACAAGAGTAATGATGTTTAAATCAAAATTTGGTGGGTTGATTTAATTCTCCCCCTTATTCAAGAAACTTACCAAATCCAGATGGGAAAGAAAATACCACTATATGCTAGAATAAACAAATAAAAATTTAGAAGCCAAATTGAATAGTTTTTACTTCAGTTCTACCAGCTGTCTGGAAAGTGATATCTTCAGCCACCTGCCTCATTATAATCACAACTATTCAAAACTTGTACCGATACGTTATGCAAAAAACTCTTTATAAGACTATTTGTTCAGATTATTTCTGAAGTATCTCAAAGTATTTTCAGTTTAGTTGTCTTGTTTGATAATACACAGCAATTAAAATAAAAATACGTGAAATACATCATTAATCCACCATTAATATTTGAGAATACTGTACTATGCTTTATTATCTGACAAGGAGTATTCATTAGGCAGGTGAAATATTTCTTGGAAAGATATTATAGAAAGCACAATATATAAAATCAAATGACACAAGAGATGGTATCCATATTTATTTCTATGATTCTTTCTTGGTAACCCTATATTTTTTTTTGATAACCCTACATTTTTTAATTCAAATTGATTAGAGAGAGAGAGATGCCACATTTCAGAAAAAATAATTTGCTGATGTTTTAATTTCAAATAATATAAATCCAAACTTTTTGAAGAAATATTTTAGTCCTGAAATAGTGATGTTATGATGTATCTTTATATTTTACATTACATAAATCCAAAAAAGTAGATTATTTGAAAATAATCCTAAATCTGTGGCACAATATAAGCAACCTTAATCCTTCTAGAAGGAGTATTTTAGTGAAAGTACTTTTGTTATTTTAGAAAGAGTGGCTAAAAACATTTGAATGAATAAAATCCATGTGCAATATGCAAGAGACTATATTAAAATATACATGAGCATAACACATATAATTATATATTATGCTCCGTATAATTACATATCTAGATTATATATTACATGTTATATATGTGTGTATGTATAACTATGTATATATACATAATTATATATGTACATATTCAAGCAACTATCCAAAATAGATTTTAAAAGTCTCTGTGTGAATGTTTAGACCAAATTTTGAATTGAAATTCTATTACTAAAACTACTGACCCAATGTTAATATGTATTGATCTATCTAATTTATAATTAATGTAATTTATTAGTCATCACAAAAATTGATTTGAAGACTATGCTCATAAGTCACTAGCAGTGTGTATGTGTGTATGTGTGTATTTTTTTAATTCTGCTTGTAGACATTGGAATAAGACCACTTGTATTTGAATACCTGCCTTATAATTTCCCCAGTGTGTGAATCTGGGCAAATATACACTGCTAAAGCATCATTTTCTTGGCATTTAAAATTGGGACAAAAATGATTCTTTTGAGAATTAAAATGTCATCAGTGATGATAAGCACTTAGGAAAATGATTCAAGGACAGTCAGCACTATTTTTTAAAGTGTCTTATTTCATTGATTTTCAAAATTCTTCAGTTATTTTTTAATTTTTGTTTTTCCACTGTTCTTTATTATTAGTGCAAGTATATTTCTATCTTTTGGCTTTGAGTTTTCATGAAATGTTAATTAAATTACCACATGTTTAATTTATAACACTGAGCCTTGGAGACTGGTCAATATTAACTGACAGCCCGAACTTTAGGGTTTCCTTCTAGATAGTGACTATGTACACTCCTGATGATATGTTCACTTAAATATCACAGATGGCAATGATCCTGGTGATGGATGTGACTGCTTAATTTAAAACTGTTACTTTACTATGTATTAAATTGCATCCACATTTCTTATTCAAGAAATACAACGGGGTGCCGGGGTGGCTCAGTCGGTTAAGTGTCTGCCTTTGGCTGGGTTCATGATCTCAGGGTCCTGGGATCAAGCCCCTCGTTGGGCTCCCCGCTTAGTGGGGAATCTGCTTCTCCCCCCAACACTCATGCTCTCTCTCACGTGCACACACACTCTCTCAAATAAAATAAAATCTTAAAAAAAAGAAATATAATCTTACCTTCCATGTTGTGAAAAAAGCCTTAAGAAAAGACTAGAGGATAAAATAAAAGGGAAAAACAAATATATTGGGGAAAAAAAAAAAACAGGGTGCCAAGGTACAGTAAGTAAAAAGAGTACAGGAAAATTTGCAGTATTCTTCACTTGATCAATAGATTGAAATTAAGGTCATAAAAGGAAAAGACAAAAATACTCAGGGGCAGGGTGGCTCAGCCAATTAAATGGTCGACTCTTGATTTCAGCTCAGGGTCCTGGGTGGGATCGAGCCCCACATGGAGCTCTCCATTCAGCAGGGAGTCTGCTTGAGGATTTTTCTCCCTCTCCCCCTGCCCCTCCTCTCTCTCTCTCTCTCAAATAAATTTAATTTTTTTAAAAAATAAATAAATAAATAAATAAATAAATAAATAAATAAATACTCATGCCACAATGTACTAACTTCAACTCATCTCAAACCTCAAACTGGAAATATAGTCTTTAAGTATTATAGAAAGTTAGTAAAATATTCATTGTTTTGTGTCAATAAAGCAGAGGTTTAATTTAATTAATTGGCAAAGTCATTGTGTAATTGTAAATGGAAATGTTCTGAACTATCAGTTAAATCTGATTGATAGTCATAGTTCTGATATTTTTAGCCATGGTATAGCAATGATTTGGGAGTCATACCGCTGTAAGAAATGTCCTTACATTCTGATTCCACCATTCGCCTTTCCTCCTTTCCTCTATCTCTCTCAATCTCTCTCTCTCCTCTGTTTCTGTCTCTGTCTCTCTCTTCTTTCTTCCCTCCATCCCTTTTCCACTCTTAGCAAGTAATTGAAATAATTCTGATTGACACACAGATGTATACTATGACATAGTGAGTGTACCTCTCTAAGAGACTAATTTCTTTCTCTTTTTATTAGTCAAGCTTTAGCTCCCTGGAACTCTTCTGGAAGCAACCTCTTCCCTATGGAAGGTGAAAGTACTCTAATTGAGATAGTACCTCTTTCCTCTCTCAAGCCTGCACCATACTGGTATTGAAGATACTATAAAGCTTTCTAACTCTAACCAGTCTGACTTGGTTTAATTTTGTTTCCAGAAAGAAAATGAAAATAAATTAATAAAGACAATGGGTGAAATTACAACAATAATATTTTACCAGTACTAAGTGAGACTGTCATTAAATGAGATTTTTATCAAGCAGGAAAAGGGAATGCACTATGAGACTCTAGTCAGTAGTTGGCATGAAGTCAGTCAACCTAGGGATGCTCCAATTCAATATTCCAGTACTGAGGTGAAAATGGATAGAAGAGAGGTTATTTTTCAATATTCCTTTTAATGTCATATTTTCTTGATTGACTCCCGAGTTGAGACCAGTGATACACATAAGCCTATCTATGTGTTCAAACTCATATAATTATTACCTTCTCATCAATTATACCTACATGGTCTATATGCATGATAGTGTGTTTGCTACATGTAATACCCTAGAAGTATGGTTTGCCTGTGATAATTTTTTTATGTGAATCCTGTTAAGCCACATCTTTGGTTCAAGTTTCAATGTCTGGGAAGGACACTTTATATATATTAACTTTCTAAATCATAGTTATTTCTATGATTATAGTCTTAGGGTATGGTATCTTTTGTAAAGTTCCAACACATATATTTTTGAAAGTACTCTGTTAACCAGTGGTGATTGGAGTAAACCCTTTAAATTGAAAGATATTCAATATGGAGGTACAAGAGGGCTTCTAAGGATTTTTCCTTTTCATATTGAAATGTTTTATATTTAGCCCTGCATCTTTACTTTCCATATTAATTTTAAATGAAGTTAAGGAAACATTTGTCTATCTAAATTTGAAAATATAAAATAATTATTAGTGCAAATATTTTATAAGAAAATTAAGAATTTTAAAAAAGAATCAATTATAGTAACTTTTAAAATTGATTTGAGGACAATGCAGATTTATTGACTATTGATGCAAATTAACAATATAATATATTCTAATAAGCCACTTTAAATTGCATAAATAACATAGGAAAGTAATTTTTTTTTAAGATTTTATTTATTTATTTGACAGAGAGAAAGAGAGAGTGAGCACAAGCAAGGGGAGTGGCAGGCAGAGGGAGAAGCAGACTCCCCACTGAGCACGTAGCCTGAGGTGGGACTCAATCCCAAGACCCTAGGATCATGACCTGAGCTGAAGGCGGACACTTAACCGACTGAGCCACCCAGGTGTCCCAGGCAAGTAAATTGTTTTAAAAAATCAAATGAAGTCCATATTTTTCTTTTGTTTTTGTGAATGGATTAAAGATCAAATAGTAAATATGAATTCAGTGATGTTCCATAGTAGAAACACAAAACTCACTGACTAAACGCATGTTCATAATGAATTGAATAGTGTTCCCCGAAAATTCAAGTCCAAGTGGACTATCAGAATGGGACCATATTTAGAAATAGCGTCTTTGGGGCGCCTGGGTGGTTCAGTCGTTAAGCATCTGCCTTCGGCTCAGGTCATGATCCCGGGGTCCTGGGATCGAGTCCCGCATCAGGCTCCCTGTTCCGCGGGAAGCCTGCCTCTCCCTCTCCCATTCCCCCTGCTTGTATTCCCTCTCTCGCTGTGTCTCTCTCTGCCAAATAAATAAATAAAATCTTTTAAAAAAATTGCGTCTTTACAGATATAAATACTTAATAAAGGACCGCTGTCATTATATTAAGATACACAGATACACAGGAAAGAAGGCCATATGAAGACAGACAGAGACTGTAATGATGTAGCTATCAATCAAGTAATGCTAAGGTTTGCTGGCAACCACCAGAAGCTAGGAAAGAAGAATGGAAAAGGCTCCCTCAGGGGCACCTGGGTGGCTTTAGTCAGTTAAGCATCTGCCTTTGGCTCAGGTCATGATCCCAGGGTCCTGGGATTAAGCCCTATGTGGCGTTCCCTGCTCAATGGAGAGCCTTCCTCTGCCTCTCCCCCACACAGTGCTCTCTCTCTCTCTCTCACTCTCTCTCACTCTATCTTAAATAAATAAAATCTTTAAAAAATAAAAATAAAAAAAAAGACTCCCTCAGAGCCTCTAGAAAAAAGCAATCCTGACAATACCTTGATTTCAGACTCCTGTTTTTCCAAACTGTAAGAGAATATATTTGTTGTTTTAAGCTTCCCAGTTTGTGTTACTTTATTACAACAGCCTAGACAATTAATGTATGACTATGACAACTATAACTCTTGTACAAAGAAATACCTGGCTGCATATTTCTTAGAATCTAGAGGGGAAATATGATATATATGAATAATATAGACACAGATCCTGTATCAACAAAGGCAAGATGTCTCAAATATCAATATATTATATTAAAATAATAAAGGGATGACAGTTTCCAAGGATAGAAGACTATGGCTTGAGCCATAGTCAGTTTGAGGTTTATCATGAGGAATTGATTAGAATTTGTGAGAAGGTAGATTATAGAAAATTCCAAGTTTGGTACTGAAGTGGGGAGTGGCATAAATTATAAAAGTCATTAACGTATAATTAACATATGCATATTATGCTTATGTAATATTATTTGGAATGATGTGAAGAAAATGAAGACCTCAGTGAAATGATGAAACTATTATTTAAAATAATATATTCTCCTGGGGTGCCTGGGTGGCTCAGTCAGTTAAGTGTGTGACTCTTGGTTTTGGCCCCGGTCATGATCTCAGGGTCCTGAGATCAAGCCCTGCATAGGGCTCCAGCCTCCCTGCTCAGCATGGAGTCTGCTCGAGCCTCTCCCTCCCCTTCTCCTCTGCCCCTCCCCCAGCTCGTGCTCTCTCTCTCAAATAAATAAATAATATTTAAAAAAATATATTCTCCCTTCTCATTTTTCTTCTACCTATATTATGTCTAAATACCACTCAGTGTTTATGACACAAATGGCAATTTCCTCAATGCTCTAATTCTTTGATTCTCTCAGTTCAAATTAAACTGTGCATAAATTCATCTGCTTTTCCAAGTAAATTGAAGTTTATCATTTCTGTGTTATAATTTAGAACCAGTTTTTCATTAAGGAGACCAATTACTTTTAATTTTACATAGGCCCAGTTAAACTCGCCATTCACAAATTGTACCATGAAATTTCAGCAGAGGCAAAAAAAAAAAAAAGAATGTAAGTGGATACAATACATTTTTAACATTTTCTGTTAAAGTATTTATTGCTACAAAATTGTATTTATTCTGCAATTCTTTGTGACTCTTAATGTTATACATTGATAATTTGAATGCAGTGAAGTGTGAGAAATAGGAAATAGCAAATAGGCTTCCTTATTCAGTGTTGAGAACTAAATCTTTACAACCTATAATCTAGCAAATAAAAAACAATTATCAAGTGTTTCATAATGTATTTTATTTCTTTTGATTGTCTTTAAAATACCCTATAAATACTCTTAACTATAAAGAACAAACTGATGGTTACCAGAGGGGAGGTGGGCAGGGGGGGTGGGTTAAATAGGTGATGGGGATTAAGGAGTGCACTTGTTGTGATGAGCACTGGGTGATGTATGGAAGTGTTGAATCACTAATTTCTACACCTTAAACTAATATTACACTGTATGTTAACTAACTGGAATTTAAATAAAAACTTGAAAAAAAATACCATATAATCAAGTCTGAGAGACTTTGTTCTTCCTTCAATTATAATTAAACAGAAACGAATACTTTTCATGTTTACATTATCCCTACACTGTAATTAGTTTTTTATTTGATGACTGTATTTTCTCATTTATATAATTTTTATATATTTTATATTGATAAAATACTATTACTTACGTTGCTTGAGTGACAACTTATTTTAAACTTTTTTTATAAGAAATTAATTTTGAAGACATGAACAGACATTTCTGCAAAGAAGACATCCAAACGGCCAACAGACACATGAAAAAGGGCTCAACATCACTCAGCATCAGGGAAATACAAATCAAAACCTCAATGAGATACCAACTCACACCAGTCAGAATGGCTAAAATTAACAAGTCAGGAAAAAGCAGATTTTGGCAAGGATGCAGAGAAAGGGGAACCCTCCTACATGGTTGGTGGGAATGCAAGGTGGTGCAGCCACTCTGGAAAACAGTATGGAGGTTCCTCAAAAAGTTGAAAATAGAGCTACCCTATAACCCAGCAATTGCACTACTGGGTATTTACCCCAAAGATACAAATGTAGTGATCCGAAGGGGTACGTGCACCCCAATGTTTACAGCAGCAATGTCCACAATAGCCAAACTATGGAAAGAGCCCAGATGTCCATTGACAGATGAATGGATAAAGAAGATGTGGTATATATACACAATGGAATATTATGCAGCCATCAAAAAAATGAAATCTTGCCGTTTGCAACAACATGGATGGAACTAGAGGGTATTATGCTAAGCAAAATAAGTCAACCAGAGAAAGACATGTATCATATGATCTCACTAATATGAGGAATTTGAGAAACAAGACAGAGGATCATAGGAGAAGGGAGGGAAAAATGAAACAAGATAAAACCAGAGAGGGAGACAAACCATAAGAGACTCTTAATCTGAGGAAACAGGGGCGACTGGGTGGCTCAGTCATTAAGTGTCTGCCTTTGGCTCAGGTCATGATCCCAGGGTCCTGGGATCGAGCCCCGCATCGGGCTCCCTGCTCAGCGGGAAGCCTGCTTCTCCCTCTCCCGCTCCTCCTGCTTGTGTTCCCTCTCTTGCTGTGGCTCTCTCTGTCAAATAAATAAATAAAACTTAAAAAAAAAATCTCAGGAAACAAATTGAGGGTTGCTGGAGTGGAGGGGGGTGGGAGGGATGGGGTGGCTGGGTGATGGACATTGGGGAGCGCTGTGATTGTGTAAGACTGATGAATCACAGACCTGTACCCCTGAGACAAATAATATGTTAATTTAAAAAAAGACAAAAAAAAGACTGCAAAGATCAAAATATTGAGTAACTGTCACAGAGCTGTGGCATTACACATGATTTTTATTCCTTCCTTCTATATGTATGCCCTAAGTTTCTAAAAATAAAAAAAAATGTGTTATTTAAAAAAAAAGAAATTAATTTTATTTTAGGCATGTCAAAGTAGAGCAAGCAAAATAAAAATGATCACTATTTTATCCATTAATTTCATATTTAAGAAAATATTCAATATGTTTACTACTCTCTGTGCCAAGAAAAGAAACTAACCAATTAAATTTATATTGAATATGTAAAATTATATGTCTGATTTTAAAATTTAAGATTTCAGTCTTCCTAAAGAAAGTATTTTTTAAGATTCAAATGTGTGTGTGTTTAAAGCTTAACAACTGAAAGGTTTCTTTTTTCCCCACTTTCGCATGTTTGGTGTAGGTTATATACCTGCAGCTTAAACTGGTTCAAATGTTATATTAAAATAAAATATATTTAATTTGATTTTTATTATAAATGCATATTTTTATCTGGAAGAATATACCCAAATATTTCTTTAAATAATAACCAACTGAACATTTCTGTACTCATATCCTTTCCTTGAATTTTCAGAAAAAAATAAATTCCTTACTGATATTTTAAGAAGCAGATTTTTTTTTTTTTAATTAGGAATACATGGAGAAACACTTTTTTTCCTTCAATTGAATGTCAGAAACTTTTGGATGAATAATCAGTAGGTAAATTATTTGCAATGAATAGTTTAGGCAATTCAGTTATATAAAACTTATAATAAGAAAAAGATCTGTATTTGTAAATCATTTCCAAGGAAAAGATGATAGTTTGGAATTAAATGCAACAAAAATATTTTCACTAGAAAAAATAGTATTAATGCTTCTTGTATATTTATATGAATGTGTTTAAAATCAAGGAGTAAGTTATGGCTGAATAGGGCACTCCGTTGGTATGAAACCAGAAATGTTGGTTTTTCATGTGAGTGTGGATTATTCTTTACAAATATTCATTAATAGTATTCAATCATATCTTCCAAAAGGCATACATTTTGGTTTTTGCTCTTCATGAATAGAAACAAAGGCATAATGTATCTCATGCTCAAATGTTGTATACAAGTTTTTCAACAGCTTTGAACCTACATCATTCCCAATAACAATATTACAACTTAAAAGACAAAAAGAAATCATTAGTATATCCAAGGTAGGGGGTGGATCTTGGTTACATTTAGTGAGAAGGAACTTCATATTTGTTTATTGGTATTAATTTCAATTTTACCTTTATTATAACTCAGTTTCTTTAATGCTGAATATGAACATGTTTTATTTCTTTCTAATACCCATGTCATTATATGTTATTATGGTACATATATTTTTTGATAAATGTGTACTATGTATTTAAGTTATATAACACTTTTTGCATATGCACCAACATTTATAAATGAATTAATGGAAAAATGCTGTTCTCTGACATAGAGTTTATATTTTTCGAAAAATGATACAATATTATTTATTAGGTTCATAAAGGGTGATAACTGAATGCTAGTAAAATGTTGACATATTTTTAGTACTTGTTTTAATAAAATGTCTAGGTATGAATCAAGAAGTTATCTTATTAATTCAAGCTCAATTTAATAGTATGAAAACACACACTCTCAAATATTTCAATGAAAAATAACTATGTGTGTGTTCAGATTACCACTTAAGAAAATGCTCTTTTGCTCCCTGGTGCAGATTTGGGGGCTTTATTAGTTCATCCTACAATTTCCCTATCTATCCACTCTTTTATCATCAAAATAAGCTCCTAACATTCAAAGGCTGCATACATTATAAAACAGTCCCCTGGCAGCCATGAAAATATCCCTCTCACATCTCTTACATTAGAAAATATAATTGATTGGGGCACCTGGGTGGCTCAGTCATTTAGGCATCCAACTCTTGATTTCTGCTCAGGTCATGATCTCAGGGTCATGAGATTGAACTTCAAATTTTAGGACTGTTTGTTCCAGCTCTGTGAAAAATACTAATGGTATTTTGATAGGAATGGCATTGAATGTGTAGATTGTGTTGGGTAGCATAGATATTTTAACAATATTTGTTCTTCGAATCCATGACTATGGAATGTTTTTCCATTTCTTTACGTCTAGAACAACGCTGGGCATGGAGAGCCTGCTTAAGCTTCTCTCTCTCGGGGCGCCTGGGTGGCTCAGTCGTTAAGCATCTGCCTTCAGCTCAGGTCGTGATCTCAGGGTCCTGGGATCGAGTCCCACATTGGGCTCCCCGCTCTGCGGGGAGCCTGCTTCTCAACCTCTCCCACTCCCCCTGCTTGTGGTCCTGATCTCGCTCTCTCTCTCTCTCTGTCAAATAAATAAATAAATCTTTAAAAAAAAAAAAAGATTCTCTCTCTCTCCCTCTGCCCTTCCCCCCTGCTTGCATGCTCTCTTGCTCTCTCTCCCTCTTTCTAAAAAAAAAAAATAAAAAAATAGATTAAAAAATAAAAAAATAGATTAAGAAAATATAATTGATGCTTGCACTAAAGCCACACTTTCTATGGGTTGTTCAAATCAATTGATTGAGCATGGAATGATTACTAAGACAGGCCTATTCCTTTGAAATGTGGAACAGCTCAATGAGTGACTTTGGCCTGAGGCCCCCTAACTTATTTTACTGAAACTTCCTCAGAACTGCATTCAAGTCTGAGACCCGATTTTTCATTCTCTCTCTTTTTCACAGTGGTTAGACCTGCATCATAGTCTTCTCATTGAAGAGTAGCATTATCACAAGAATTGATCCCATTTCTTATTTTAAAATATACTGTTATTAATAGCTAAAAATAGTTTAATACTCAGACCTTTTCCCTTCCATGAATTTACATTTTGTATTGTAACCAAAAAGTACTACTTTTTTTTTTTTTTTAAGATTTTACTTATTTATTTGACAGAGAGAGACACAGCGAGAGAGGGAACACAAGCAGGGGGAGTGGGAGAGGGAGAAGCAGGCTTCCCATGGAGCAGGGAGCCCGATGCGGGGCTCGATCCCAGGACTCTGGGATCATGACCTGAGCCAAAGGCAGCCGCTTAACCGACTGAGCCACCCAGGCACCCCAACCAAAAAGTATTTCAAATTCCACTGAAGATCTAGAGGAAATTTATCTTCAACTCAATATCTGCTCACATTCTGCTAAGTAGATTGTATATAATACTGTGTGTCTGTTTTAGTCTCAATACCATACTGTCTTGATGATTACAGCTTTGTAATACAGCTTGAAATCTGGAATTGTGATGCCTCCAGTTTTGGTTTTCTTCAACATTACTTTGGCTATTCAGGGTCTTTTCTGGTTCCATACAAATTTTAGGCTTGTTTATGCCAGCTCTGTGAAAAATGCTAATGATATTTTTATAGGAATTGCATTGAATGTGTAGATCACATTGGGTAGCATAGACATTTTAACAGTATTTGTTCTTCCAATCCATGAATATGGAATGTTTTTCCATTTCTTTGTGTCTTCCTCAATTTCTTTCAGAAGTGTTTTATAGTTTTCAGGGTTCAGATCCTTAAGTTCTTTGGTTAGGCTTATTCCTAGGTATTTTATAGTTTTTGTTGCAATTGTAAATGGGATTGATTCTTTGATTTTTCTTTCTTCTGCCTCACTGTTAGTGTATAGAAATGCAACTGACTTCTACGTATTGATTTTATATCCTGTGACTTTGCTGAATTCTTGTATGAGTTCTAGTAATTTTTTGGTGGAGTCTTTTGGGTTTTCTACATAGAGAATCATGACATCTGTGAAGAGTGAGAGTTTGACTTCTTTGCTGATTTGGATGCCTTTTATTTATTTTTGTTATCTGATTGCTGAGGCTAGAACTTCCAGTACTATGTTGAACAATAATGGTATGAGTGGACTCCCTGCCATGTTCTCCTGACCTTCAGGGAAAAGCTCTCAGTTTTTCCCCATTGGGGCTGATATTAACTGTGGGTTTTTTGTATATGGCTTTTATGATATTGAGGTATATTCCTTCTATCCCTATATGCAGAGAGTTTTTATCAAGAAAGGATGTTTATTTTGTCAAATGCTTTTTCTGCATCTATTGAGAGGATCACATGGTTCTTATCCTTTCTTTTATTAATGAAGTGTATCACGTTAACTGATTTGTTGATGTTCAACCATCCCTGCAGCCCAGGTATACATCCCACTAGTGAATAATCCTTTTAATGTACCTTTGGATCCTATTAGCTGGTATCTTGGTGAGAATTTTTGCATCCATGTTCATCAGGGATATTGGATCCCAAACCAGGATCCCCTGGTTTTGGGATCAAGGTAATGCTGGCCTCATAGATAGTGTCAGGAAGTTTTCCTTCCATTTCTATTTTTTGAAACAGCTTTAGAAGGATAGGTATTAATTATTCATTAAGTGTTTGATAGAATTCTGCGGGGAGGCCATCTGGCCCTGGACTCTTTTTGGGAGATCTTTTTTTTATTACTGTTTCAATTTCTTTGCTGGTTATGGGTCTGTTTAGGTTTTCTATTTCTTCCTGTTTCAGTTTTGGTAGTTTATATGTTTCTAGGAATGCATCATTTCTTCCAGATTGCCTAATTTGTTGGCATATATTTGCTTATAATATGTCCTTATAATTGTTTGTATTTCTTCAGTGTTGATTGTGATCTCTCCTCTTTCATTCATGATTCCATTTATTTGGTTTCTTTGTCTTTTCTTTTTGATAAATCTGGCTAGGGATTAATCGGTCTTATTAATTCTTTCAAAGAACCAGCTCCTAGTTTCACTGATCTGTTCTACTGTTCTTTTGGTTTCTATTTCATTGATTTCTGCTCTGATCTTTATTATTTCTCTTCTCCTGCTGGGTTTAGGCTTTATTTGCTGTTCTTTTTCCAGCTCCTTTAGGTGTAAGGTTAGGTTGTGTATTTGAGAACTTTCTTGTTTCTTGAGAAAGGCTTGTATTGCTATATACTTCCCTCTTAGGACTGCCTTTGCTGCATCCCAAAGGTTCTGTAGTGTCATGTTTTCATTTTCATTTGTTTCCATGTATTTTTTTAATTCTTCTTTAATGTCCTGGTTGACCCTCCATTCTTTAGTAGGATGCTCTTTAATCTGCACTTGTGTTCCTTCCAAATTTTCTCTTGTGATTAAGCTCAAGTTTTACAGCATTGTAGTCTGAAAATATGCACAGTATAATCTCAATCTTTTGATTCCATTTAAGACCTGACTTGTGACCCAGTATGTGATCTATTCTGGAGAATGTTTCATGTGCACTCACAAAAAATGTGTATTCTGTTGCTTTCAGAAAATGCTCTGAATATATCTGTGAAGTCCATCAGGTCCAGTGTGTCATTCAAAGCCCTTGTTTCCTTGTTGATCTTCTGCTTAGATGATCTTTCCATTGCTGTGAGTAGGGTGTTAAAGTCCCCTACTATTATTGTATTATTATCAATGTGTTTCTTTAATTTTGTTATTAACTTTTTTATATAATTGGCTGCTCCCATGTTAGAGGCATAAATATTTACAATTGTTAGATCCTTGTTGAATGGACCACTTTCATTCAAAATGGATGGAAGACTTAAATATGAGATAGGAATCCATCAAAATCCTAGAGGAGAACACAGGCAGCAACCTCTTTGATATCAGCCACAGCAACTTCTTGTTAGACACGTTTTCAAAAGCAGGGGAAACAGAAGTAAAAATGAACTATTGGGGCTTCATCAAGATAAAACTTTCTGCACAACAAAGGAAACAGTGAACAAAACTCAACACCCAAAAAACAAAAAATCCAATCAAGAAATGGGCAGAAGACATGAACAGACATTTCTCCAAAGAGGACATACAAATGGCCAACAGACACATGAAAAAAATCCTCCACATCACTTGTCATCAGGGAAATACAAATCAAAACTGCAATGAGACACCACTGCACACTGGTCAGAATGGCTAAAATGAACAACTCAGGAAACAACAGATGTTGGCAAGAATGCAGAGAAAGGGGTGGAATGCAAACTGCTGCAGTCGTTCTGGAAAACAGTATGGAGGTTCCTCAAAAAGTTAAAAATAGAGCTACCTTATGACCCAGCAATTGCATTATTAGGTATTTATCCAAAGGAGACAAACATAGTGATTCGAAGAGGCACCTGCACCCCACTGTTTATAGCAACAATGTCCACGATAGCCAAACTATGGAAAGAGCCCAGATGTCCATCAACAGACGAATGCATAAAGAAGATGTGGTGTGTGTGTGTGTGTGTGTGTGTGTGTGTGTGTGTGTGTATGTACATGGACTATTACTCAACCAACAAAAAGGATGGAATCTTGGCATTTGCAATGACATGGATGGAAGTAGAGAGTATTATGCTAAATGAAATGTCAATCAGAGAAAGACAACTACCATATAACTTCACTCATATTTGGAATTTAAGAAACAAAACAGAGGATCATAGGGGAAGGGAAGGAAAAATAAGACAAAATGAGAGAGGTCGACAAACCATAAGAGACTCTCAACTCTAGGAAACAAACTGGGGGTTGCTGGAGGGGAAGTGGGTGGGGGGGTGGGGTAACTGGGTGATGGGCATTAAGGAAGGCACTTGATGGAATGAGCACTGGGTGTTATATACAACTCATGAATCACTCTAAGTTCTACCTCTGAAACTAATAATACAATATATGTTAATTAAATTGAATTTAAATAGAAAAAAATTCCTATTGCTCTATAAAAAGAAAAAAAGGTTATTAGATTAGGTGAGTTAAGTTCTAGACAACTACGGTTAAACATAGTTCCTTTAGTTAACAATACGATACTGTGTACTTTGAAATTTATTAAGAGGATGCATTTCATGTTATGTGTTCTAACCACATAAAAGGGGAGGACACAAAAAACTCTGGAAAATACTGGATATGTGTATTCCCTTGATTATGGTGATGATATGGTTGTTTGCATATGTTTAAACTCATCAAATTATATGCATTAAATATTTACAATCATATATATATATATATATAGTGTACCTCAATAAATCAATTAAAATAGATTAAAAAATACATAAATAAATAAATAAATAAATAAATAAATAAATAAATAAATAAAAATACATAAATAAAACTCCCAAAGCTAGTGTTTTTCTCATTATACCAACCTGGCTATTTTTACTTTGAAATTTATAATTTATAGTCATAATTTTCCCATACATTTTCAATATTCAAATGTTCGTTAAAAAAGTATGATGAAAATTAAATGAAGATGTTTTATTTATTTATTTTTTTAAAGATTTTATTTATTTATTTGAGAGAGAGAGAATGAGAGACAGCACAAGAGGGAAGAGGGTCAGAGGGAGAAGCAGACTCCCCGCCGAGCAGGGAGCCCGATGCGGGACTTGATCCTGGGACTCCAGGATCATGACCTGAGCCGAAGGCAGTCGCTTAACCAACTGAGCCACCCAGGCGCCCCAATGAAGATGTTTTATAATAAAATTTTAAGCTTTTTCTTAAAAAAATCACTACAAATTTAGTTGCATGAAACAACACACATTTATTCTTTTATTATTCTGAAGGTCAGAAGTTCAAAATCAATTTTAAGGTATCCACAATAGTTTTGCTTCCTCTGGAGGCCCTGAGGAAAGGATCCTTTTCCTTGCCTTTTTCAACTGTTAATGACCAACTATAATCCTTGGCTCCCACTATCCTCAAAGCACACCATTCCATTTGTCCATCCATCATCACACTGCTTCCTCCTTTCTTACCTTCTGCCTCCTTCTGATGAGACTCCTGCATTTATATCATATCAACAAAATTAATCCAGGTTAAAATCTCCCTAATTCAAGATCCTTAACTTAATCACATCTTGTGGGACTCAAGATGTTACCTTCCTGGGAAGTCAAAGACCTACCTGATTTTTCATCTGGATTAAGGAGCATTACCATCATCACCCCTAAATAAAGTCTAAAGGTACCAAAAGAATAGAAAATAAGTTGTGTCATTACAGTTTCTGGAAATTGAATGGTACATTCATTCAGTCTACCACAGTAACTAATGAAATGTGATTTCATTCTGCAAAGTTAAATTTTAGATAGATAAAACAGCGATTACAGAGATACTTAAGATAGTTTTTTGCAAAACAAAACACCCTGAAATGATTGTTTTATGTTCCTTTCTCACTGCACTTAAACTTCACTCACAAAAATTCATTTATATATTATCTGGGAAAAGAGATATTGCTACATATATGTTAGTACTTAGATTCTGCCCTTAGGGAGATTTTCTTGAGGACAGTTTGCAAGCCCAAATGAAGACACTAATGAAGTTTTCAATTTATGTTTTCACAGAGGTGACTTCCCATATTATTTTTCCCGAGTGCCTCACTAGAGTTCTAAAAATAGATTTCTTCTGAAGTCATCACACTCCAGTCTCCCCTTTGCCAATTATACCCCAGCATCTCATTTTATATGCTTGGCAGTCTGCCGATTACTAAAGGTGGCTTTTAGCTTTTGTTAAATGCTCACTTCTCCATTTTTAATAAGGCTCATACTTTTTGCCTAGACATAACCAAAATATCATTCCCTAGTAATTGCCATACTTAATATTTTTCTCACATATTAATTATATCTACAATTTTATTTATATCTCCATCCATTTCCTAAAAGGCTTCATAAGGTTAAATTTAAAATACATATTCATCGTGATATAATAACATGTATTTAAATTATTCTCCCATTAAAAAAATTTTTTCCCATTTTAGATTTAAATAGATGAACTGATTCCATTACATATAATTAAATCTTGCATCCTGAACTTACCATTCCTCTAACTGAAAATCTAGCATGATACTGTATATACTATTTCTGTTTACTTATCTCTTATTCCTAGAGGATAGAATGAAACTAATTGACCATTTTCAGCATACTTAACTCTAGAGACTCCCTGATATACCCCCCAACCCCTCCCAAAAAAAAAAACAGGAAGGAAACACAAATTTAAGACAAGGATTTCAAATTTTAAATATGTTTTCTCTCCTGAGACACTAAGTTTGGAATATTTAGTCAGATAAATTCACTTAATTATTAAAAACATCCTACTTATTTAAAAATCCTTTTGTTTATTATATCATTAATATTGACATAAACCTTAATACAAAGATATGATATTGTATCTCAAAATATTGTCAACTTTAAAAATATAAATGACAGTATTTTAAAGCATGACAGATTAAGCACATAGAAATATAAATTTAATCATGTGTGTTAAATTTTAATGTTATTTATCTTTATAGGAGCAATAGAGCTCAATCTATCATGTGTAAAAGAAACACATGGGAAAATAGTTTAAATCACAGATTTCTGGGCACCAATCATCAGCAATTTTGGGTTAGTAGATTTGAAATAGGGTATAAGGAAGGATATTTTTAACAATCCACTCACATGACTCTGAAGTAGGTGCTAAATAAAGGACCATTTAGAAAATGCAACATTCCAGTGTAGGTTTTATGCAGTTTGATTTACATATTTTGAAATTTACTGAAAGTTGAATCTTTTTTAAGGAATGCCAGAGAATTATGATTTACCTAATGCCAGACTATTAAAAAAAATCCCCTGTAATTAATATGGTAACTTAACTTTCTTTTTTCCTCTATGATTTTGAAAAAGTAAATATCTGCCATTTGTGCATAAAAACTATATAGCTTTGCTTTCATTTTCTTTGTTATAAATTTATGGAGAAACTATCTGAAATTCAATAAAAACATAGCTATAATTTTTGTCATAATTAGACTGATAATTAATATTACTATCTCCAGAATGTGTTCTATGCAATGCTATTTAGTTGTTATATAAGAAAAATGGGAGGGTAGGTAGAGGTAGGGGATGAATAGAGGTCCTGTGATTGAATAAATTTGGGAAATTTGTGATAAACAAAAGATTATTTCGTGGCCTATTCCCTGCAATGAATGTTGGGAAAGGTTCATTGCTTCTTGCAAATATGATTATTAATTTTTGTTGAATTTTATTTTTTTTAAGATTTTATTTATTTATTTGAGAGAGAGAGAATGAGAGAGAGCACATGAAAGGAGGGAGGGTCAAAGGGTGAAGCAGACTCCCTGCCGAGCAGGGAGCCCGATGCGGGACTCGATCCAGGGACTCCAAGATCATGACCTGAGCTGAAGGCAGTCGCTTAACCAACTGAGCCACCCAGGCGCCCAATTTTTGTTGAATTTTAAAATGCTTCTTTGGCATAGGAGACATCACATATGATTTCTCTTTTGAGAGTATATGAATGTATTTGTGTTCTAAAGTAAGAAAATGGCATTTGAAATTAATGAATTTATTACTATGATTAAATGCAAGATTTTTCTACAGTAGTAACTTGAAGCCATGCAAAATATGCACTACATAATTATATTCATTGTTATTATTCTATTAAAATAATAAACTGCTTGTGTCCATATAAACAATTAAAGCCACTATTTTTCTTTAAGCTACAACTGGTAAGAGTACATTTCAGTGAAAGAAAAAAAGGGTATTTTACTGTGTGAACTATTCTGAAAATTGTTTATATTTATTTCACAATTTAAAGTTATGATGAGGTCTTCAATAAATGATGTAGAAGTATGGTGGCTACTTGAGAATAGCTAGTGTTTCCAGTTTTAATTGAGGGAGGCATGGCACTAATGATGAGAAAATTAGCATTTGCCTGTCTTTTTCTTTCTTCATACTGAGAATGTCTTTTTACTGTTACCTCAAGTTTAATTTCTGACTGAGCAGGAAATTCCATGATATTTCAACTTTAATTAAGAATTTTAGAAATACAATATTCCTGGGAGAGGTTAATGGCACATCAAAGCTGAATGACTCAGCTGGATGATTTTAAATGTCTGTGGTCATAATTAAGGTTTCAGAATTTCCTTTGTGTGTCTTTTCAATAATAAAATATAGACATGGATTTTACTGTAAACCGTTCTTTTTACTAAGAAAGTATAATTTATTATTTTTTTATTTTTATTATTTAAATGTTTTTATTTATTTATTTGACAGAGAGAGACACAGCGAGAGAGGGAACACAAGCAGGGGAGTGGGAGAGGGAGAAGCAGGCTTCCTGCGGAGCAGGGAGCCCGATGCGGAGCTCCATCCCAGGACCCTGGGATCATGACCTGAGCTGAAGGCAGACGCTTAACGACTGAGCCACCCAGGCGCGCCTAATGTGTAAATTTCATATATATATAATTTTTGGGTTTGAGGCCTGTCTATAAAATTAGTGAATTAAACTTGAACTATATTAACCTTTGATTTTTGCAACACTTTAATTCTATAAGCACTACTGTTCTCTAGCCATAGTGAACATTTTTTAAAATATGGCTTTGTCCTTCACATAAATGGTAAATGTCTGTTTTTTCTGCCAATCATTTTCATCTTTGCAGTGTAAGCTAAAGGTGATATGGCTTATTGCAAAAGACGAGGGTCATCACGAAAATGAATTTCAATATTCCTTGATGTTTGTGTGCTATCAATTGTGAAGAAAAGCCTTGAGCATGAACTATGAAATCATAAATTCTCTTGCAATCTGTTCTTTGTATAAAAGAAAAATAAAGATAAATGAAACTATGCACTGTATATGATGTCACCAATAATGAAATGTATTCAATCTGAGATGAAAGGAAAAATCATGTTCAATATGTAAGTTAGAATATATACTCTAGTTTATTGAAATTTATATTAAAATTTTGAAGAAATAAACAGGATATAGGGGAAAAAAAGCAGAACAGATCAGTGAATCTAAGATTGGTTCTTTGAAAGAATTAATAAAATTGATAAACCCCTAGCCAGACTTATCAAAAAGAAAAGAGAAAGGACTCAAATAAATAAAATCACATGAAAGAGATGGGGCGCCTGGTGGCTCAGTTGGTTAAGCAGCTGCCTTCAGCTCAGGTTAAGCCCCATTTCAGGCTCCTTGCTCAGCATGGAGCCTGTTTCTCCCCTGCCTGCCGCTCCCCCTGCTTATGCTTGCTCCCTGGCTCTCTCTGTGTCAAATAAATAAATAAAATCTTTAAAAAAAAAAAAAGAGGAGAACACAACCAATAGCATAGAAATACAAACAATTATAAGAGAATATTATGAAAAATTATATGACAACAAATTAGGTGATCTGGAAGAAATGGACAAATTCCTACAAACATACAAACTAGCAAAATTGAAACAGGAAGAAGTAGAAAACCTGAACAGACCCATAACCAGCAAAGAGATTAAATTAGTAATCAAAAATTTCCCAACAAACAGGGGCGCCTGGGTGGCTCAGTCGTTAAGCATCTGCCTTCGGCTCAGGTCATGATCCCAGGGTCCTGGGATCGAGTCCCACATCGGGCTCCCCGCTCGGTGGGAAGCCTGCTTCTCCCTCTCCCACTCCCCCTGCTTGTGTTCCTGCTCTCGCTATCTCTCTCTCTGTCAAATAAATAAATAAAATCTTTAAAAAAAAAATTCCCAACAAACAAAAGTCCAAGGCCACATGGCTTCCCAGAGGTATTCTACCAGAAATTTAAAGAAGAGTTAATACATATTCTTCTCAAAGTGTTCCAATAAATAAAAATGGAAGAGAAACTTCCAATTTCATTCTACAAGGTCAGCATTACCTTGATTCCAAAATCAGAGAAAAACCCCACTAAAAGGAAGAATTACAGGCCAATATCCCTGATGAACATGGATGCAAAAATTCTCAACAAAATACAAGCAAATTGAATCTAACAATACACTAAAAGAATCATCCACCACAATCAAGTGGGACTTATTCCTGGGCTGAGGGGTGGTTCAATATTCACAAATTAATCTTTGTGATATACCACATTAATAAAGGATAAGAACCATGTGATCCTCTCAATAGATGCAGAAAAAGCATTTGACAAAGTAGAGAATCCATTTTTAATACAAACCCTCAACAAAGTATGGAGAGTGGGAACATAATTCAATATCATAAAGGCCATATATGAAAGACTCACTGCTAATATAATCCTCAATGGGGAAAAACTGAGAGGTTTACCTCTATGGTCAGGAACAAGCAGGGATGTCCACTGTCACCACTATTATTTAACATAGTACTGGAAGTCCTAGCCTCCACAATCAGACAACAAAAAGAAATAAAAGGCATCCAAATCAGCAAGGAAGAAGACAATCTCTCACTCTTTGCAGATGACATGATACTCTATGTGGAAAACCCAGAAGAGTCCACCAAAAAAATTGCTAGAAATGATAAACAAGTTCAGTAATATTGCAGGATACAAAATCAGCATATAGAAATCTGTTGTATTTCTATACATGAATAACGAAGCAGCAGAAAGAGAAATCAAGGAAAAGATCCCATTTATAATTGCACCAAAACCCAGAATATCCCAAGGAATAAACCTAACCAAGGAGGTAAAATATCCGTACTCTGAAAACTATCAAACACTGATAAAAGAAACTGAAGATGATACAAAGAAATGAAAAAACATTCCATGCTTATGGATTGGAAGAACGAATATGGTTAAAATGTCTATACTACCCAAAGCAATCTACACATTTATTGCAATCTCTATCAAAACACCACCAGCTTTTTTCACAGAGCTAGAACAAATAATCCTTAAGTTTGTATGGAACCACAAAAGACCCCAAATAGCCAAATCAATCTTAAAAAAAAAAGGAAAGCTGGAGGCATCACAATTCTGGACTTTAAGCTATATTACAAAGCTATAGTGATCAAGAAAGTATGGTACTAGCACAAAAACAGGCATATAGATCAATGGAACAGAATAGAAAACCCAGAAATCAACCCACAACTATATGGTCAACTAATCTTTGACAAAACAGGAAAGAATATCCAATGGAAAAAAGACAGTTTCTTCAACAAACGGTGTTGGGAAAATTGGACAGCAACATGCAGAAGAATGAAACTGAACCACTTTCTTACACCACACACAAAAATAAAATAGATGAAGGACCTAAATGTGAGACCAGAAACCACCAAAATCACAGAGAACAGGGGCAGCAACCTCTTTGACATCAGCCAGTGCAACTTCTTACTTAACACACCTCTGAGGCAAGGGAAACAAAAGCAAAAATGAACTATTGGGACTTCATTAAGATAAAAAGCTTCTGCCCAGTGAAGGAAACAATCAACAGAACTAAAAGGCAACCTTCTTAATAGGAGATGTTTGCAAATGACATATCTGATAAAGGGTTAGTATCCAAAATCTACAAAGAACTTATCAAAGTCAACACCTGAGAAATGGGTTAAAGACATGAATAGATATTTTCCTAAAGAAGACATACATATGGCTAACAGACACATGAAAAGATGCTCAATATTCCTCATCTTCAGGGAAATACAAATCAAAACCACAGTGAGACACCACCTCACACCAGTCAGAATGGCTAAAATTAACAACATGAGAAACAACAGATGTTGGAGAAGATGTGGAGAAAAGGAAACCCTCTCACACTCTTAGTGGGAATGCAAACTGGCAGCCACTCTAGAAAACAGTACGGAGGTTCCTCAAAAAGTTAAAAATGAACCTACCTTACACCCAGCAATTGCACTACTAGGTATTTATCCAAAGAATACATCAATACTGATTTGAAGGGGCACATGCACCCCGATGTTTATAGTAGCATTATCAACAACAGCCGATTTATGGAAAGAGCCCAACTGTCCACTAACTGAGGAATGAATAAAGAAGAAGTGGTAATATACTACAATGGAATATTACTCAGGCATCAAAAAGAATGAAATCTTGCCATTTTCAATGATGTGGATAGAGCTAGAGTGTATTATGCTAAGCAAAATTAATCAGAGAAAGACAAATACCATATGATTTCACTCACATGTGGAATTTAAGAAACAAAACATAGGGGAAACAACAAAATAAAAGAGAGGGAAGCAAACCATAAGACTCTAAACTATAGAGAACAAACTGAGGGTTGCTGGAGTGGAGGTGGCTGGAGGGATGGGCTAAATGGGTGATAGCTGTTAAGGAGGGCACTTGTGATGAGCACTGGGGGGGTTCTACATAAGTGATGAATCACTAAATTCATCACTATATATTACACTATATGTTAACTAACTAGAATTTAGATAAAAACTTCAAATATTAATAATTAAATAAATAATAAAATTTCCCTGGAGATTTCCAAAAATAAAAAGATAAAAAATAAAAATATTTTCATATGATGAGATACAACATAGTCTCTAGTAGTTCATGATTTTTACTGAAAACATTTGGTAGTGATTTCTGTCATGTTAGGTGTTTCCAGCACCCTATATACATTTGCACGTGTGATTTCTTCCAGTTACCTTATTATGTAAGAAAGCAGATACCTGTATAACACAACCCCTCATTGAATCCACCGTCCAGATTTGTAGTAGGATGTAGTAGGATGATCCGTGTCTTCTAATATAGTAGTCAAGTTTTTTGTTATGTTTTGTTTTGTCGACTAACTAAAACATCTTCAAAACTCATAAATTTCATCAAATGTAACGAACAACAGTCATTTTTCAATGCTGAATAATCCCTATGAAAATATATCAGAGCTGAATTCATTCTTGTCTAGTTGAGAGTTGAGGGAGGGAAACTTGCTTTGACTGGTAGATGTTAACTGTGGTTTTGGAAACTGCTCTCATTCCTTTGAAGGTGTTTTGTGAGCACTGTGGGGTCCCACCTTCTCAGAATGAGATGCTGTGGGCGGGCATGGCCAGAGCTTCTATCACGGAGAACATAGCATAGTGGTTGAATTGGCATTTTTACTTAAGGAAGATAATTAAGAACTGAAAAATGGGGGAAAGAATGTTACATGTAAAGAAATGCCTGAGCAGAATAGACTTTTGAGCTGAAAGGTGAGGATTATGTCTGTGAAACTTTGTTACTGTTGTGCAATATTTGGCTAGAGCAAAATAGCATGTTGACTTTAATTCAGTGAGAAAGTGTATAGATTTGGGGGGGCTTAAATAAGGCAACACAAATATAAAATTATTCTGAACGTTAATTTAAATAAAACATTATGTTAGACATGACTTGTCAAAGAGCAAGTGTAATCAGATTTTTTTAGCAATTTCCTGTAAAAGTAATCATAATAATGCTATATTTTAATTACATTTCATTGCCTTTAAAAAGCATGCAATACAGATGATTACAAGCTCTGCATGGTTAGCTTACACACAATTTTAGAATGATTCTCTTCATCTCCAGATAATAATATACTCTGCTATTTAATCTTAAACAAACAAACAAACAAAAACAGATAAGACATTAATAATAAAGCAAGATGGCATAAACTATAAGGGCAGATAGAAACCTTGTAGAATTTTCTACCCATCTTACATCAACTTTTAAAATGACAGTTTTCCCAAAAGCAGAAAAAGTTGAGTGCTCAGACATTTGTGAATAGGCCTTTCTTTTCAAGCTTCCATTAATATTACTTGGTAAATATAAGAATTCTGCATCCATAAAAACTTATATTCCATGGAAAATTCAAGAAATTCTCTAATTTTTTTATTACACAGGACATTAGTTATAAAACAGCCTCTGTAATTATATTAATAATGTACCATCCTTAGGAGAACTGAGCCAACTATTCACTCAAAGTCATTTTTGTGTTCTGAGGTTCAGATAAAGAAATACGGTAGAGAAAGAATACCTTAAACAATAATATCAGAAAAAGAAGTAAAATGTTATCTCACAGGAGAATTAATATTTTTACATAGAACCTCAATTCTTTGCCTCCTCAATCTTAACTTTAGATGGCATTGGGAGTTAATCTAATCATCCTACTTTAGTAGTGAATGTTTAGAATCAACTCTTTTGATATAGATAGATAGCATTTAGCTATAATATAAAGCCCTCTCTAATAATATATTTATTTACCAACTAAAAGGGAATATCCACTAGTAACCTTTTAATTTTTCTAAGAATATATTACTTTGGGGGCACCTGGGTGGCTCAGTCGTTAAGCGTCTGCCTTCGGCTCAGGTCATGATCCCAGGGTCCTGGGATCGAGCCCCGCATCGGGCTCCCTGCTCAGTGGGAAGCCTGCTTCTCCCTCTCCCACTCCCCCTGCTTGTGTTCCCTCTCTCGCTCTGTCTCTCTCTGTCAAATAAATAAAATCTTTAAAAAAAATAAGAATATATTACTTTGATTTTTGCCTCCCCATGAGAAAACTGATGTTTACTCGAACTCAAATATTTCTGTATTCACTAAAGATATTAATCATCAATATTCCTGTGATCCACTGACCAAAAATGAAGGCTGATTTAGCTGTTCCTCTTGGAAAAATATTCAAATAAATCCAGGAAATACCTCACAGTTTTCAGCGTTCAATGACTGAAAAGGCTAAAATAAGCTGAAATTGCAGTTACTAAATTGAGTTTAGAAGTTTTCCCACCATGTTTTCATAATTTCTCATTTTTTTTTGGAGGAGGGAGGCATAAATTCATATGGTAATAAAAGGCATAAATTGGTATGGTATTTAGTTGCAAAATATTGCAGTGGATAAAAAGTTGTTTTAAATTATATAGTATTGAGTCAAATGAATTCTTTTAAATTAGGTGGAAATTCAGCCTAGTTCTGAACCTATGATACCTAGAGAAATTATGACATCAGTTCTAAGTGATAGATACAAATTTGCTACATTTTTGTAGTATTTGGTACCAGCTGATTATTTTTTTTTAAGATTTTATTTATTTATTTGACAGAGAGAATGAGACAGAGAGAGAGAGAGCACGAGATGGGGGAGGGTCAGAGGGAGAAGCAGGCTCCCCGCCGAGCAGGGAGCCCGATGTGGGACTTGATCCCGGGACTCCAGGATCATGATCTGAACCGAAGGCAGTCGCTTAACCAACTGAGCCACACAGGCGCCCCAGGTACCAGCTGATTATTAAATCAGATTTTGTGAGGAAACTTTTTAACATCTCTCTCTCTCTCTCTCTGTTAACATATGATTTTGCAAATTCTGTCACATTAACAATTTCCCATACTTTCCTAATGCAAACGTTTATATTTTTAAAAACAGTACTCTTAATAAACAATCTTTTCTTCAGGAAAAACATAATAAATGTTATAATCCAGTCCTTTATACCATTAAGCAATCCTGCATTGTAGTTTGTTCTGTGATTTTCCATTAAATTAATGAAACAGATTTTTAAAAATAGGCACGGGATAGAGTCATATATCTGACACCTAAACTTTCTTTACCAACAGTTATTTTAAAAATTCATATTGCAAAAGATGAGAAAGTAGAAATAGAAAGTTGTTATATTCCCTTCTACATCAAATATAAAATTAACCATCAGTTTGTTTGTTTTGTTTGTTTTTCAGTCATCAGTTTTAAACTAATACCAGTTGGATACAAATGAGACAGTCCATAGTGTGGTTCTTACTGTTAAAATGTTTTGAAGTTATACATAAAATAGGATAAAGTTAGAGGGCAAAGAGTAGCTAAATTAATGCCAATGGTCATGCTTCATAAGAAACTAGTATACTCAAGGCTCTTGTTAATACCACATATAATTCTTTCTTTTAACATCATAGCTAGTACATGAAATGAAGTCCTGCTAAGACAGAAAAAAAAAATTAATAGAATAAATTATAATTCTACCATAGATTTAATAATGGCTATAGAAAATCAATGCTGTTATTTTCTTTGGTTTTTATTATTTTTTAATCACACTGATAATTATGATATCATTCCTCTCCATAAATGATAAAATACATTTTCATATATATATTAATATATATAATAACTCTGACACAAACCTAGGGTTGTGTCTACCTAATGCAAGTTGAGTAAGATAAATATGTATGTTTGAATATACAAAAATTATATAAAAATATCGACTATTATTCAAGTTAGTATTTACTATTTCACAAAATATGGTACTATGGGTATATACGTTTATCTTTTATGATCTTCAACATGGAAAAATACATATTGCATATATGAATAAGATGGGTTATGACACAAATTACACTGAAATTAAATATATTAAAGTCTTTTGAATTTCTTTTAGGTCACTGGAAGTGATAAACTCAGTTCTGCATTCCACTTTGGCCATGATACAAGACTTAACAGCAGTCTCTTCAAATTTTATCTCATTATTATACCTCATTTTTTTTCAATTTTTTTCTATTTATTTTTCAATATAATAGCAGATTAGAAATAAAGGGTAAAATAATTTGAAGAGGCTGGCTATAGTCTCATGTAATGGCCGAAGTGGGATAAACAATTAGACAGTAACAGAAAATACAAAAACAAAATTCTGTATGAGAAAGTAACTATCAACTTTTTAAAGCACAAGTTTCTGAAGCCATTTTTAACAAATAAAAATAAATTTCATCAAGTCATTTAGGCATCACTGAGTCATAAAAACTGATATTAATAATGAAAACTGATTGATCAAGAGAAGAATAAATTATTGAGTTATGTTTTATTTGCATAATTTATTCAAGACTAGATATTAGACGATCCGCGTTCCAACACTATTTCTCCTACATTATTTACTAAGTTTTTTTTTTTTTTTTAGGATTTTATTAATTTATTTGTCATAGAGAGAGAGACAGAGAGAGAAAGAGAGTAAAGCAGGGGGAGCGGCAGGCAGAGGGAAAGCAGGCTCCTTGCTGAGCTGGGAGCTCAATGCGGGACTCGATCCCAGGACCCTGGGATCATGACCTGAGACTAAGGCAGACGCTTAACCGACTGAGCCACCCAGGTGCCCCTATTTACTAAGTTTTTAAAAAAGGTGCTTGGAATCAAACATTTTAGATAATAGTTGGTTCTAAAATAATAAAGCTTTCTAGTAAACTTGACTAAGAGGGATCTTAAATTCTTAAAGATTTCACACAACTCAAATTTAACTAACTCTTTAATCAATGTTTCATAATAGATTAGGATTAGCTAAGAATAAGAATTAAAAGTCTATTTTCAAAGTAATATTAGCTCTAGATATAAAACTATAATTGTGTCTGGGTTCATTCTTTCATTCATTTTTTTTTCTTTTTTAGTGACACATTTTTTTTTTATTTTATTATGTTATGTAATCAGCATATATTACATCATTAGTTTTTGATGTAGTGTTCCATGATTCATTGTTTGCATATAACACCCAGTGTTCCATTCAATACGTACCCTCTTTAATATCCATCACCAGGCTAACCCATCCCCCCACACTCCTCCCCTCTAGAACCCTGTTTGTTTCTCAGAGTCCATAGTCTCTCATGGTTCGTCTCCTCTTTTAAATCCTTACTATACAAAGAACACAGTGTCTAACACTATAAAAAAGGAATTTATTTTTATAAATAATGGTGGAGAGAGAAGGGAAAGATACATAACCTTTATTCAACAATTTATATGCACCTTTACATAAATACTTCTAGTATATATCTAAATCAGGTGTAGTTAGGATCACTTTCAACCTTTCACAAATGAGGAAACTGAGATTTGGCAAGTTAAATAATCTACTCAAAGTAATAAAATTAGGTACTGGTAGAAACCAAGGTTTTAGCACAACACCACTGTTGAAGGCACAGCCCCAATCATGTTCTACCATAACATGCTCCATGGGTCATAAGTAGAAAACAACATAGGTTGTAATATAAGACAGAAAGTAAAAATGACATAATAATGACATATAAGAAGTCCACATACAAAATGTTTAATTCCAAATAGATAACAAGAAAATGAAGATAATTTAATTTACTAGGGGAAAACCTACCAAGATAATATGTGAGAGATTGGGAACATGTAGTTCTATTATTTATTAATTATTTTTTATTTTTTTAAGATTTTATTTATTTATTTGACAGAGAGAGAATGAGCACAAGCAGGGGGAGCGACAGGCAGAGGAAGAGAGAGAAGCAGGCTCCCACAGGAGCAAGGAGCCCGATGTGGGGCTCCATCCTAGGACCCTGGGATCATGACCTGAGCCAAAGGCAGACACTTAACTGACTGAGCCACCCAGGCACCCCGTTAACATGTAGTTTTAGAAAGAAAGATCAGAAGGGGCTCACATTCTAACTGTAGGAACTATTAAGCCTCAAGTTTTATTTCCAGACTTACACATTCTCCAGTCATCTGCATCAAATAAGGAATTCTCATTTTTCTCTTATCTTGGAATAAGGAGGGTGCATACCATTCTTTCTCTATATCTTTCTACCTATTTATCTAGTTTGTAGCTGATTAATTAGGCTTATTTGTAATTATTTTACTTTATTTTATTTTATGCCCAATTTAAAATCCCAAAGAATGAGACTAGTATATCATTCTAAGAAATGACTATTTGGCTAATTTTTTTTCTTAGACCTTTTTTTTTTTTTTAAGATTTTATGTATTTATTTTATTTGAGAGAGAGAGAGAGAGCATGCAAGCATGAGCGGGGGAGGGGCAAAAGGAGAGGCAGAGAATTTTAAGCAGACTCCACGCTGGGTGAGGAGCACCAAATGGGGCTCAATCTCACAACCCTGAGATCATGACCTGAGCCGAAATTAAGAGTCATATGCTTAATCAACTGAGCCACCCAGGCACCCCTCTTAGAGCCTTATTTCTTCATAAACTTCCCTCTTAACACCTTTCAGAGTAGTTGTTTGGGTTTGTTTGTTTGTTTGGGTTTTTTGTTTTGTTTTTTTGTTTGTTTGTTTTTCCCCCCTGGTGTTTGTGCCATCCATGGATGGCATATAGGGCATTCACGAATTGAATGTGGCTCTTACGCTTATGTGTTTTAACAGCTTTCAGCAGCCCTAGTATGAAAATCTCTGCATCATTTTTATGTTTCTAAAGAAGATAATACCTGATCTTCCCATGTAAAATGACAATGGCATTATGATTTTCACAAAGGCTTGGAGAAAAATGCAATGTAATGTTTACTTGGAAGTTGTATTGAAACCTGGAAATGAGGCTCCTTTTAATTCTAAAAATAACCCTATGAAACACATATTCTTATTTCCATTTTATATATTAATAAATAAAGCCTTAGAGATGCTGACTACTGGCCTATAAGTAAGTTAATTTAAATGTTGTATATAACACTGCTAGTAAAGTGAGGGTGATAAAATTAAACCTAGTAATGTCGACTACAAACAACAACAAACATAATTTCTTTCTTTTATCTATTCTATTCTGTGTCCCAAACACTTTTTTCAATGTCCATCTTCTCCTTTTTTCTGTGTATTTATAGTATTATATTTGTCATCTTGTTGTTGCAGAATAAACACAAGAACATAAATATATATTTTAACTAAAAGCCATAAAATACATAAAAAAGATGACAAGACTGAATGATTTGGTTGATAATCAAAAATGACTATATAACTACTACAAAGAATAGCTTTTGTGAAAGACTTGGGGTTAATAGGGATTTTGTATCTTGTGGGGTGGGATGGCATTAAGAAAGTGGCTCCTATACTTCCAATGTTTATTAAAAAAAGACAACATTAAAATATGGACTCACAGGAAATAAAAGTTTAAAAAAGTAAATAATTACTGAATAATGAATAATAAAAGTAACATTTAAAGGAGAAAAATACCTTGTCTTGTGGTTCCATTTAGGGTAAAAAATGAATTTTGATTACATGGAAACTCTTTGGATAGTTATAGGGGACAATGAAATTATAAGATAGAGAGGCATGAGAACAGAATTTTTTAAAAGACAAAATTAAATCAATCCAGCAAGGAAAAAAAAAATGTGTAGACAAAAAGCTTAGCTAGGAAACGTTAATTTTATCTTGGAGAATCTGGAATACTATTTTTAAAAAGTTTTGTTGTTATTATTGTTATTGCTTTAAAATATATAAAGTATAGGGAACACCTGGGTGGCTCAGTCGTTAAGCATCTGCCTTCAGCTCAGGTCGTGATCCCAGGGTCCTGGGATCGAGCCCGCATTGGGCTCCCTGCTCAGCGGGAAGCCTGCTTCTCCCTCTCCCACTCCCCCTGCTTGTGTTCCCTCTCTTGCTATGTCTCTCTCTCTGTCAAATAAATAAATAAAATCTTTAAAAATAAAATATGTAAAGTATATTAACTATATTTGGTTAGAACCTTTGTCTCTTCCCACTATCACTCCCCTCCATCATACTTCCCATTGTGTCTGGTAACATAGCATGCCACCTGCATTTTTTGGTAACTGATAAAGAGGAGGTTAAATTAGAGATGCATTTATTAGGCATGTAGTGGAATATATTTATGTGGATCAGAATTATCTCCATCTATAGTTACGATTTTTTTTTAATCTCTCCCCTGAAGTAATAGTCTTGGGAATTATAACATCCAGTCTCATAAACTACCTAGAGTCATAAAAGGACAGAACCTGACTCAAGATCATGTCAAAATATGTATTCCATGGCACTAAGCTTTGAAAATATGGGGTTAGCTAAAAAAAAGCCAAGATATTGTGTTTGAATTGACTCTAGTTTATAAAAAACTTATTAAATGTGCAAACTTTCAAAGGAATATGTGATTTTTATTTTTGCCTAATCAAAAAAGAGTATTTTTCTTGACAGGAATATATTGATGATTCAAGACACACAATTATAAATTTTTAAATATCTATATATCTACATCTATATATAGATACGTATTATCTCACAATATGAATTATTTGACTAAAAAAAAAATCATCCCTGTGTTTGTAGGGCACAAAACTGTATCATTACCACAAAATGTTAGTAGATCTGCCTGTGAAGTAGCATGTTTCAGTGAAAATGAATAAAGGAAACATAATTCAAAAGGGGGTCAGGAAGAAATGAAGGGAAGGTTCTCACTCACATATCACTCATCACAGCTTACTTTACATACCCCAGCAGGAAGAAGGAAGATTTTCTCCTTGTCTGGCTGTAACAGGGAGATACTTAGCATGTCTGACTCCATATTGCTTCTATTTCTCTTGCTGCTGGGACTCATAGCTAAGAAACTTCTGCTTAGCCCAGCCCATAGGCATATTACAGCTAAGATTTGCAAAAACTGCTTTTTACCCAAAAGCTACCTCACCTAAGGAGATAAAGTACATACAGAATCAACTATGTTGTTTAAGATTTTAAACTTTAAAAGTCCTTGCACCTCTGAACGGCAATTCTTCAATGAAGCCTTTATTATTTCAAAATCAGATGAAATTGTTCAGCACTCCCACTTGAATGACTGGAAAATGCAATAGTAGATTGACAAACTTACCCTATGTGGTATCTCAAAACTGTTGGGAGGTCGGTGTCAAAGGAAATGGTAGTGACTTCTTGTCCTTCTGATTCATTGTGATATGGTTGAGATATTAAGTTGAGTTGATTAAGATTAAAAAGGAATGACATGACCAGATTACTGTGGGCAAAGATCAACTGACCCAAGGACAAAGAAGTTATACAACCTTCCTTAGATGTCTACAGATGTCAGTCACTTTGACCCAACTTGGGTGAAGCAAAAGGAGCTTGGATTCAGGTACAGGTCCATAATCCTGCCAATGAGAAACTGCCACATCCCTGAACTCTAACTCTCCTCCAGTGAACTTTTACTCAAAACAACCTCTCCCAACTTCCTTATTTTTCCTCTATTAGAAAGAGGCTCCCATTTTTGGTGGTTAAATAACTAACTCGCTATTTTATTTTTAAGGTTGACATTCTGTATATTCCAAATTACAAAATTTCATCTTAAAATCTAACCAATATGGGAATACAAACTGGTGCAGCCACTCTGGAAAACAGTATGGGGGTTTTTCAAAAAGTTAAAAATAGAGCTACCCTACGACCCAGCAATTGCACTACTAGATATTTATCCAAAGGATACAACATAGTGATTTGAAGGGGTACATGTACTCAAATGTTTATAGCAGCAATGTCCACAATAGCCAAACTATAGAAAGAGCCCAGATGTCCATCGACAGATGAATGGATAAAGAAGATGTGGTATATATATATACAATGGAATATTACTCGGCCTACAAAAAGAATGAAATCGTTCCATTTGCAATGACGTGGATGAACGTAATACTCTCTAGTATTATGCTAAGTCAGTCAAAGAAAGACAAATATCATATGATTTCACTCATATTTGGAATTTAAGAAACAAAACAGAGGATCATAGGGAAGGGAAGGAAAAATAAGACAAAATCAGAAAGGGAGACAAACCATAAGGGATTCTTAACTACAGGAAACAAACTGAGGGTTGCTGGAGGTGTGGTGGGTGGGGGATGGGGTGATGGGCATTAAGGAGGGCACTTAATGGAATGAGCACTGGGTGTTATATGCAACTGATGAATCATTCTAAATTCTACCTCTGAAAATAATAATATATGTTAATTAAATTTAAATATTTTTTTTAAATCTAATCAATAATGAAGCAAAAAGCTGGAGAAAATATCCTTAACTAACAATAATGAAAACAAATTAATCAATCCTGCTAATTAAATACCTCCAGTAACATTCTATTCTAAGCATATAAAATAGACTAAGATTGTGTTTGTATGTGAAGACAGTATCAAAGGATATATTGGTAAGCATTATTCTAGAAGTGTGTTGGGTAGTTAACTAGTACAAATATTAGGCTACTATTCTTAATTTATGATGACTGTGGTATTTAACAATTTTTTAAAATGTCTAACATGAGTTATATATTCTTATTTATTTTGATGGACCCCCCTTAAAAGAATAAACTTCAAGAAACACAAAACCTATATCCCATCTGTGGTTGGACCTCAACTTGTAAAGTGCAGGTGAGATTTACAAAGGATGGGAATAGTTTGATAGCAGCAGGGGGAATCACTGAAGAATTCTACAAGGAGTTGAACAACTCAGTGTGAGAGTCATCTCTGGGTTTGCCCAGATCAATGCTGGACAATCACTGCTTGGCACTGTTGTATTCAGCAGAAGGAATAAAGGATTCATATCACAATGAATCAGAAGGACAAGAAGTCACTACCATTTCCTTTGACACCGACCTCCCAATAGTTTTGAGATACCACATAGGGTAAGTTTGTCAATCTACTATTGCATTTTCCAGTCATTCAAGTGGGAGTGCTGAACAATTTCATCTGATTTAAAAATCTGAAGTAATATGATATTGCTCACCCTTGAGAAATAAATTTAAACTCATTACCTGTGAGAACCTATCCAAGACAGTGAAGGATTTCTGGTTCTTGTATATATGTGTCATAATATTTTTACAATCTCTAGTTTTAGAGCCAATTGATTTTGAAATAATAAAGGCTTCATTGAAGAATTGCCGTTCAGAGGTGCAAACAAATCTCAGAAAAACCACAGATTTGGCAAATTACTGGGGGCAGAGGAAAGACCACATTTGAAAGGGAATGCTTAAAAAATCCTTAGAAAATACAGTGCAATCATGGAGAAGATGTAGAAGGAACAGAGGAAGATAATGTTTAAGGTCTCTGTTTCAAATTCTCAAATTATATTTTAAAAAAGGGTGACACACAGAACTAAGCAAAAGACTTTTATTAATCTAACTCCCCCCCTCCCCCAGATTTTAAAGTCTGACTGGAGAAAAACACAAAATCATTCTAACTACTCTTATTTTAAATACTGGCCAATAACCCACTGGACCCTCAGTGCTACTTTATTACATTCCTTTTGTCTACCAATTTACTCACTCTCCTAAATCATTCTTTAATAGCCTTACATATGTCTTTAAATCCCCAACACTCTCCCCTCCTTACTGTTAGCTGGTTCTTGCTTCCCTTTTCACTGAGACTATAGAATCAGCCCATAGGATGTACTCTTATTTATTTTAAAAACAAAAAGCAAATTTTTTAAAAAGCTTTTTTTAAATCATATTCCACTTCCTCTACTTCTCCATAGTTACTCTTTCTTTATCCTTCTATATTTTTCTGTTGCTCAAATGCATCAAACACTCTCTTACCTCAGGACCTTTGCACATGTTCGAAATTCAACCGGAATCCCTTCTACTTGATAGCTCTATGATTCTGCATCAGGATCTCGTTTGCTTCCTTCAGGCCTCTCCTGAAATTTCATCATATCACGGATGCCTTCAATGAGGACCCTTTATAATACAACACTACACTAGCACCCCAGACTTATCAAAACTTACTCTGTTTCTGCTATATCCTTTCTCCTAGTCCTTATTCCTTTCTGATCTATTGCTTATTCCTTGCCTGGTTCTTTTATTATAATGTGAGCTCCATGAGAATAGGAGATACTGAAGATGTTAACGATAAGATACTAGCCAATTAAATATAAAATCATATATATATATATAGAGAGAGAGAGAGAGACGAGAATGGCAATTGAAAGGAAAATATGTTATTTGTCAAAAGAATAACAGTTAGCACAGTGGTAAGACTAGTGGCTTTTCCAAATTAATTCAGTTGCCTTTCCAAATCAGTGGGAAATGTTATATTATCTGGGAAATGGAATTAAAAAAAAGGGGATGTGGAAGCATAATTTACCCACCAGATGGACACACATGTAAGTAGTTGTTAAGGCCCAATGCTCATTAAAGTATGAGTAAAATAGGAACCCTATACAAAGGCTGTATGAATATAAACTGGTAAAGCCTCTCTGGAAAGCAACAGTGTGGAAATCAGTGCCTATTATTATATATCTTTCAACCAACATATTCTACTTTTGCAGCTCTACATTAGAGAAATAATCGCACATAAAAAATTTTAAATGGGATATGTATACCTATATTAATTATATAGCTACAAATAAATAAATAATGAATACACTCAAAAGAACAAAGGAAGGAAAGGGAATGATCATGACTTATCTGTGGTATATTACATCTTTAGAGACAAGAACTGAAATGCCAGGATAACATAGTTACTCTTGAGTGGCTTTGCCTCTACAAAGATGCCCACTTTTTTCATGCACTACACTCACCATGATAGACACAGCTAGTTGTGAAAAAGCCAGGATATGCTTCAAAGGTTAGGCAAGTCTGAGAGGACTCAGATGAGTATGAAGACACTTTGATGAATAATATTGGACTCTTAACTGTGCTCACTGCCCTTCTCTGTGGAGAACAAAGGTTCCAAGACAAAAATTAAACTTCCAGATTGCCCTGCTTATGTCTGACACCAGCCTGTGCAAGGGACTGGCATGCTCATGTCAGGGACCTGCATTATGCTATTCAATCTGATGTTCTAGAGGTTGCTCCCCGTTCATGTTTTGATATCTACCACAGGAACTCAGGGGAAGAGACAAAGGGCTTACTGAAGATGACCGATGGAGAAGATCAAAGTATCAAAACTTGTACTTGCAATAATATAAAGAAGCTTAACGTTTTTAAGAAATTTTCTTTATAAATCCATGTGTCGCAATTTCCATCAATATGCAGCAATGCTTTGAGAAACAAGTTTAGATACAGGTCTTAATAAGATGTGTAAGTCAGGCTTCTCCAGAGAATCAGAACAAAGAACCAAAAGGACTTGAATATACAGAAAGAGATGGATTTTCAGGAATTGGTTCATGCAATTATGGAGGTTGGCACTTCCACAATCTGCAGGGTGGGCTGGCAGGCTGGAGACCCAGAGAATGCTGGAGTTCAGGTCCAAAGGCTGTCTGCTGCAGAATTCCTTCTTGCTGGGGAGAGGCTAGTTTTTGTTCAGTTTAATCCTGTAACTGATTGGATGAGTCCTAACCACATTATGGAGTTAAATCTGCTTGACTCATAGTCCACCAATGTAAATGTTAATCTCAACCAAAAACACTCTCAGAGAAACATCTAAAACATTATTTAACCTGTATCTGGTTACAATGGCACAGCCAAGATGACACATGAATTTAAACATCACACAAGATAACAAAATCAATTTTCAATCTTACCCTTGACCAATGTTTCTGTGATACTTCACAAAAATAAGCTTAATACTCTTGCACAAGCTAAAGATATTTTTCTCTGTGTATTATCATATAAGATGCAAACCAGCTTGAGTTTAAAACAGGTATATAAATCTTTCCTCAGAGAAAGAAATCTACAGTGTTCTTTTTATTTTCTTAAACTCAGTAGAGACCCCATGCATAGCAAAATATAAAGCTAAAACTATAATGTATTTATATAACATAAAAAATTTATATTGTTTGCTCTAAAATGACACAAAGATAGTCTTGGATTAGGAGGCACTACAGGAGGAAATTTTTGCAGATGTAAGAGAATGATACAATTGATTATTGCTGCATAATAAAATATGGATGCATTTTTGCACTAAAACAACATCACTGATATTCTTCACTAGGAGCTACAACCTAATTTAAAATAAGGTTTTAAATGCATACTTGCTGACTCTGTGAATAACAAAGAAAAGAACTATGTAATGAATGTGAGATTTAGTGGTATTATATACATTCAGTTGATGGGTCTCATAACCTATTTTGGACTTACGTTTATAGTAGAATGGTAAAAAGGCATAGATTTGGTAGGAAAGGGTACTATTTATTATATAAGTCAAGTCTTCCATCTTATACATGAGGAAATTTACCACAGAGCCTAAGCACTTTCCCTGTTCGTAAACTTTTCATTGACAGAACAAGAACTAGTGTATAAATCTCCTAATACTAGTCTCTGGCCCAAAAATAAACTACAATCACTTGTGTACCCATAAATGAGTGTCATAATCTCCAGGTTTTTCTTATTTGAGTTGATTATGTTTTCTCTACAGAAAGTGAAGCTTTACAGAAGAAATTAAGTCCAGTTTAATCCTGTACCAATTGCTTTCTTTTCCTTCTCTTATCAAAGTGGTCCATTATGATAAATGCAGTTTTAATATTTCAAATGAATTTTTACCTTTGCATACAATGTGTGTGTGTATATATATATATGTACAATTCTAAAAATAATTTGGTATTATGGATTTTGATATTTCCATATGTGATATATAAACATGTAATTATGCAGTGTGCTTTTGCCACTCAAAATTATGCTTTTCAGCTCGATATAAATATAGATTTATATCAAGATTATTATTCTTGATTATGACATTGTATTACAGAGACAATCCATTTTCCTATGTTCAGGAATTTATTGTTATAAACAATGATGCTATAAACATTCATATGCCTTTTTACTTTTCAAAGTTTCCATAGTGGTATGCTTTGATTCCCTTCCCTTTATGGGTATCTACTGTTGCTTTACGCTTTGCAGTTATCAGGAGTTACACACTAATCGTCTTATAGATAACAGATTGTTTTCTGCTGGTTACAATTTAACTTCCATCACATACAAAAATTCGACCCTTTTACTCCTCTCCCGCATTTTCTTTTTGATGTCATAATTTACCTTTTTATATGGTGTATCGACATTGTTGTAGCTATAGCTATTTTTAATACTTTTGTCCTCTAAACCTGTATCCTCAAGTTAAGTGATTAACACACTGCCACATTACAATAATGGAGTAGTCTGAACTTGACCTTAACTTACCTTTAGCAGTACGTCCATGGGAGGTCCTGGATCCTGGGTCCACAGGGGCCAGCCAGGTGGCGGGGAGCACTGGGGTGGGCCTGGAGTCTGGATCCTCCGAGCCGGGTCGTGTCGACACCAGGCCAGGCAGGAACCTGGATTTGCAGGAGCCTCCTTAGAGGCTGGGGCTGCTGGGCCACCGAGCCAGTTTGGCGTAGGCAAGTCTGCAACCGGGCCCTGTGGCACGCAGCCTGTCTCGTGGGCCCTTAAGACTGGCCCGGACGTAGGATCTTCCCAGGCTAGCGTGACTTTGGAGCTGGTGCGAGCCTGGTTCTGTGGGGGCAAATCTCGGCGCTGGGGCCGCGAGAGTTGGCCTGGTGCTGAGGGGGCGTGGAGCCTGCGGCGGTGGGAGCGGGTCCACAGTCCACGTCAGCTGGGCCGCCAGGTGCTGGGGTGAGTTGAAAGCCTGAGTCCGCAGTGGTCGGCCTGGCGCTCTGGGCCGGCAGGCGGCCCGGGGTCAGCGGAGGTGGTCACCTGGAGCTGCGTTTGCAGGGGCTGACTGCGAGCCTGGGGCCACCGGAGCCACCCAGGGCTGTGGGAGCCGTCCAGAGCGGGGCTGTCCCGGGAGCCGCCGGGCCTGAGGAGCCTCCCGGCCCTGAGGTGAGCCTGGAGCCTGGGTTCGCGGGGACCCGGGGCCACCAGAGCCTGGCATAGCCGGAGTGCGCCGGGAGCCTGGTGTCACCGAAGCCGCTTGTGGCCATGGGAGTTGGCAGACCTGAGGTGGGTCGGGGGGCTGCGTTCGCGGGACCACTGGGATCCTGGGGCCGCAGAAGCTGTGTGGGGCTTCTGCAGCGGGCAGGCTGAGCTGGAGCCTTGTGGCTCTGTAGGAGCCTGCCAGGAGTTGGTGGCGCGGGAGCTGGCTGGTGCCAGCATGGGGCCCGGCGCCGTGGGAGCCTGCAAGGAGCTGACCGGAACGCAGAGTCCACCTAGTGCTGGGCGGGCTGACTCTGGGGTCCCCTGAGAAGCTGGGCGCTCACTTCACTAACTCCCACAGAGAGGGTATCTCTCCTGGCACGCCTGCTGGGCTTGGGGGAGGGTGATGGGGGTAATGTGAGTCTCTGAGTCTATCTCTCCTACCCTCTTCGACGCATCTTTTATTTCTGTGCTTCACCCACGTGCTGCAATCCCTCCCCTGGAATCTCTGGCTCTTGCGAAGGCATTTTCTTGCACAGTTATTCAAATTGATGTTTCCGGGATAGACAAGCGCTAGAAGTTTCGGTGCTATTTTGCTGCCGTCATTCCTCACCTGCCTATACTATGTACACATTCAGCTTTTAGTGAGCATTTAGATTTTGTTTTTGTTTTTGTTCTGCAGGGGGAGAGGAGCTCTTTAAATAGTGCAGCTGTGAACATTGTAGCACATATGCTTTAACAATGTATGGATTTTCTTCTGTAATGCACTTAAAAGAGCCATAGGGTATGCATAAAGTCAGTTTTCGGAAATCATCTCAAAGAGTTTTTCAGAGCAAACTTTCAAATTTACACTCACCAACAATGTATAGTAGTTACTGTATTTCCATATCCCTGTCAGTACTTGGAACTGTCAGTTTTCATTTTAAACTTTTTGTGTGTGTGTAAATTTGCCATTTTATTGATAACCGATGAAATTGAAGATCTTTTCATATGTTTGCTGTCCATTTGAATATCGTCTTACGTGAAGTATTTAAGTCTTTCGATCTTTTTTTTAATTGGGCCATCTATCTTTTTCTTATTCATTTGTTACAGACAAAAAACAGATGTAGGAACCTCCACTATCTTCTCCTAATTTAATAGGTTTGCCTTTATACTCTCTTAATTGTGGTTTTTGAGGGACAGATATTCTTAATTTTATTATAGTCCATTTTTTTTTGTTACAGTCAGTGCTTATCATAACGTTTAAAAAAAAAAAAAAACTCTTAGCCCAATATCATGAACTTGTCTTTCTATAATCCCTCTAAAATCTTTATTGTTTTACCTTTATAATTTGTATGTACCCAATAATATGATTTCAAAATATATGAAAGAAAAAATTATGGAGAAAAAGAAAAACAAATTTGACACCCCATAACTCTAGTGGGGAAATTTAATGTATTTCTCTCAATAGCTGATAGACTTAACCAAAAAGTCAATGAAGATATACAATATCTAAACAAAAATTAACAAATTTGGCCTAATTGACACAGAACACTTTATACAAAATTACAGTATCCATTCTTTTCACATGTACATCCACTGTTTATCAAATGCACCATATGCTGGGCCATAAAGCAAATAACTAACAATTTCAAAATGTTAAAATTATTTGTTTCATTAGAATTGAATCTAAAAATTAACAACAAATAGATAACTAGAAAATAACCACTTACAGATGGAAAAGGCCATACACTACTAAATAATTAGCTAAATAATAATCCAAAGTAGAAATTTTAAAAAAATATTTGAACATAATAATGAGTCATATTTTCTTTTGCAGAATACAGTTATAGTACCACTAAGAAGGAAATTAATAGCTTTAAATGTATACACTAGAGAAGACAATAGGAAGAAAATCAGTGATTAAATCTTCCATTTCAAGAAGCTAGAAAAATATTAAGGAAATAAAACCTAAGGAAAAAAGAAAATGAATAATCAAATCTAGAGCAGGAAAAACAATGAAAGAGAAAACAAACATACAGTACAGCAAATCAACAAAGCTAAAACAGTCTATTAAAAAATGTGATTAATAAACCTATAAGATGATTAGAAGAAAATGGAGAAAATAAAAGTTACCAATATTAGTATTAAAATAAGGGTATCACTCCATATCTTACAAATGTCCATAAAGTAACAAGTGGATATTGTAAACAACATTAGTTTACAGTTTTATAAAATAGATACATTCCACCAAATAATTACCTTACCAAAGATAACTAAAGAAGAAATATAAATTATAAAGAATCTGATATCATTTTTAAGGATTATGAATGAAATGGGCTCCCATGAGAGAACAGGATTTCTTATGAGCAGGAGCTTGCCTGTTTTCAAAACCTTTTAGAGATATCTTGAAACTAGGTAGAGGTGATGGTTTTACATCCACATTACATCCCCATTGTGAATGTAATGAATGACACTGAATTGTACACTTTAAAAGGACTAATGGTTAATTTTATGTTATATAGATTTTACCTCAATAAAAATATATATAAATAAAGAGTAGTGAAATATAAATATCATGTCCTCTAGGTCCAAGATCTCAAACATCTATAGCCAATAAGCTCCTTACATACTTTATTTTCTTTCAGGCTGTGGCACTGAAAATTTTCAACTGTGATTCTCCTTCTTTAGTTCCTTAGTTCCTCTCCTTTAGTTTGCCTTAATCATATGATCGAATCCCTGAAGGAAACTTTGTAGGGAAATCTCTGGTACCCCAGGTGCCCATAAAATATTTATATCATAAACATATATATATATATTAGCGTGTTTTTCTCTTTTCCAGTTATTTATTCTGCCAGATGAAGCCACAGGAGAAATTAGGTTTGTTACAGAGGAAGTGAAAGAGAAATGAGGGGTTAATGTCCAGATTGGGCTCACAGATGGCTCATTTCAGTTCGTAGAACAGCACTGTCCAATAGAAATATAAGTGAGCAATATAGATAAATTTAAATTTTCTCCAAGGCACTTTTTTAAATAAAAAGAAATATTAAAATAATTTTAACCAAATATATTTTTAAAATATTTCAACATATAATCAATATGAAATATTGAGGTATTTTATGTTAGGTTTTTCATTAATCTCTAAAGTATGTTGTGTATTTTATACTTACAGCACATCTGAATCTGAACAGTCCATGTTTCAGTTACTCAGTAGCCACTTTGGCTGACGACTACTGTATTAGATATCACAAAAAACCCTTGAAGTACTGATGGTCATACATTATTGAAAACAGTACTGTTTAAAAATATTTAAAATATTTAATTCTTTTATACAAAAAACAAGCCTATTTGAATTTCAGCATTTTCTTTTTTTTTTTAAGATTTTATTTATTTATTTGAGAGAGAGAGAATGAGAGACAGAGAGCAGGAGAGGGAAGCAGGTCAGAGGGAGAAGCAGACCCCCTGCTGAGCAGGGAGCCCGATGCGGGACTCGATCCCAGGACTCCAGGATCATGACCTGAGCCGAAGGCAGTCGCTTAACCAACTGAGCCACCCAGGCACCCATGAATTTCAGCATTTTTATGTAGAAAGACTTGAGTATATCATCAGAAGAGTAGCCCTTATTTTCTCAAGAAGTGAGAAAATCCTGCTCCTTTTCTTCTGAGTTGAGAGGGTGAGAAACGATATGAATCAGGAAGGAAGCACACAGTCATAGGCAGACTGTGTCTTGGCAACAGAACCTGCAAATTTAAATCCTGAAGAGGATGGTAACTGAAACCCTAAAAACATTCATTAGTGTCAATCAGGGTGGTCTTATAACAAAAGCGTAGTTATAGAAAAGTAAAAACAGCTGTATTGCATGGGTAGACAGAAAAAGATGAATGAGTCAATAGACGTAAATCTTAATAAATGATTTTCTGCTATATAATAAGTACAGAAGTTCCCCATTTCTGTGAATGATGAAGGGTTCACTGAGTTGCTGTGAATGCCAATGTCCAGAGACCCCGCTGGAGGGGCAATGGCAACAGATAGCAAAGGCTAGTAAGCGGCTAGTCTTCATCTAAAGGCAGGATGAAATGTGTGCACTCAGAGGTCTGCAGTTTAAGCCTGTTAACAAAGGAAGACTAAAAAAACTTTATCAACAATGGAAAGATAGCAACAACTTAACTTTTCTCTCCTCTGGAAACAAGAATGCAAATCATCCATGGATATGACCAGACTGTCTGACTTCTGTGGGGAACTGGACTACATAGAAGACAATAAAAAGACCACAGCTGAAATAGCAACATTATCCTCCAGTTACAAACAAAATCAGACAAACCTCCTATCATTTATATGCACTTCAAAAAACAAAACAAAAACAAAAATTGGAAGTTCCCCAGGACACAGATTTATAGAACAGAATAAAAGAGGCTTTTAAAACCCAAAGAGACTAAAATAAGCTAATTAGTAAGTTAAAGTTTTCTCCCACAAACTCCAGTGTCTTGAGGCTCAAGAGGCCTAAGTAGAAATTTAAAAAGCTGCAACTTTTCTGTAAATTTGTGTGTAAACTTGTCACCATATTATGTGTCTATATGGTATTATTTTGCATGATTGCTATTGCTCTTCTTCAAATAGAGATATTTAGGTCAAATCTCCTTCAATTTGTTCTTTATAAAAAGGTCAAGGACCAGAAGGAAATTCGTTGTCACAAGGGATCCAATTCCAAGGCATCATATCGGTCCCTTATTTCCATATGTCATAAAGATTCACTCAACACTGATATTCCTCAGTCTCACAACCCTTGAACTCCTCTACAAATTCACGTGCTAGAGAGATCCTGTGACACACAGGACTTTTAACCTGGAAGCATGACTTGCAACAATGATAATATCCACTTTGTCTCAAGACATTCCCACTGGGGGCGCCTGGGTGGCTCAATCGGTTAAGCGACTGCCTTCGGCTCAGGTCATGATCCTGGAGTCCTGGGATCGAGTCCCGCATCGGGCTCCCTGCTCAGCAGGGAGTCTGCTTCTCCCTCTGACCCTCCCCACTCTCATGTGCTCTCTCTCTCTCATTCTCTCTCTCAAATAAATAAAAAAATCTTAAAAAAAAAAAAAAGACATTCCCACTGTTTCTCAAACCTTAGCCTCACTTGTAAGCAATCTCTCTTCCTTAGAAACCAGGCCCAGAATCCCTTAGATGTTGAGCAATTTCACACTGCGTTTTATCAAGAGACCTTTCTGAATATGTTTGCACTTAAATTTACTCTGAAAAGCTTACATTCTGCCTCATCCTGTCCCATCATTTCTTTGACAAGCTATCAGTAAAAAAAAAAAAAAAAAAAATCTTAAAAATATCTAATAGCTGGGCTTACCAAAGTCAAATTACACTATGGAATTCACAACCATTTAATTAATCTTCAAAACAATTATTTGAGGAATAAACATTATCTCTAACCTTTTATAGATGAAGAAACTGAACTTTGGCAGTTAAGTAGGGACCAGCAGTGAATTAGTGAATTCTAGGCAGGTAAACTACCAGGCCATGAGTTTTGCTTGAATATATACCCTAAAAAGAAACGTTCTGATTGGGGAAACACACACACACACACACACACACACACAAAGTACTCCTTAAGATAATTTTTTAAATAATGTTCCTGTTAATTGTGAAAAAAAAATGACAAGATAAGGATATTTTTTTAAATATATATATTTTTTAAGATTTTTTTATTTATTTGAGAGAGAATGAGATAGAGAAAGAGAGCATGAGGCGGGGGGAGGGTGAGAGGGAGAAGCAGACTCCCTGCCGAGCAGGGAGCCCGATGCAGGACTCGATCCCGGGACTCCAGGATCATGACCTGAGCCGAGGGCAGTCGCTTAACCAACTGAGCCACCCAGGCGCCCAGGATATTTTTTTTTAAAGATTTTATTTATTTATTTGACAGAGAGAGAGATAGCAAGAGCAGGAACACAAGCGGGGGAGTGGGAGAGGGAGAAGCAGGCTTCCCGCAGGGCAGGGAGCCCGATGTGGGGCTCGATACCAGGACCCTGGGATCATGACCTGAGCCAAAGGCAGACGCTTAACGACTGAGCCACCCAGGCACCCGAGATAAGGATATTTTTTGCTTAACATAATTATGAGTAGCATTTATGTTCTCTTTTACTCCCCTTGTTATTAAAAGTGGTCTCTGCCTTAATTCTCACTATGAAATATTTAATATTCAAACTGACATTTAATAAGGATTCCATTGATTAAATAAAACTAGTTAAAATTTCAGTTTTATAGAAACACTGCCATTTAAAATATTATATAAATATTTGCTATCTTTTCTTCTGTTTCAAAGTTCACAGAATAGAAATACAACATTAAAAATAACAAGCTATAACATTCATGAACAATTCCTTTGAAAATGGTGCTATAGAATATAACATGAATTTCAGAGAGGATAATGCTATTCTCTTGCTCCCAAAATGAGGATGATAAATACAATCATAGGGTGACAAAAGACACAAGGATGAATTGCTTAAGGAATAACACAAATTTTCTTTAGAAATAGAGTATTAACTTATCAAAATATTATATAAAAGAAAGCTAAATTGTAGTCATTTGACATTCAAAGAATAACAAAGAAATGCTATTTATGTAGGGCAATAAACAGATAAATTATGAAAGGGAAAATAAGAAGGTATGGAGAAAATTATTACTCATTTTTCAGAGATATACTAGAGTGTTTTATGACAAGTGTTTGCTGAGTTTTAAAAACTTATGCCTATGAATTAAAATCGCTGAAATGTGAAACTCAGGAATTATAACAGGATGTGAAAATAACCTTAAAGAATGAAGGCTGAAATTTTCTAAAATTGCTCTTTAAAATATTATATATATATATATATATATGTATTTTTTAAGTGCATAAGTAATGAATAAACACAGTCATGAAAGTACCCACCATACCCTCTAGTTTAAGATGGCATACTGAGGACATGATGCAGCCATCCCCTTTTATTATAAATCCTGAAAGTAATAAAAAATTGTAAATTAAGAAGTTAGGACATAAGTAAAAAAATAATTAGATAATGGTTTTGGAAAATATAAAAGGCAGAGAGTGGACTCACTAAAAGATGAAAAGCATGTAACAAACAATATATTGTGAAGACTAAAATCAGATTCTAAAACATTATTACATAATTTTTCACTGAAGCATACAGCTGTATTAATCTATACATGGATTTGCTATCGTTTATGTAGTGCCATCTAATCTGTATAATCAGCTCTTTAGTAGTAAATTCTGCAAAAAAATAATATATTAATTAGGGTCCAATAAAGAAAGAGAAACTATCCTTTAATTTGAACAAAAATTTTAATATAAAGAGTTATTAACGGGATTAGAATAACAATAAATTGCTTAAGTCTGTGGGTGGGGTGGGGGAGAGAATTCTCAAGGATACTTCAGGTCTGAGAGAAGATACCCAAGAATGTAACATACTGGAAGGAAGACTCCTCAGAATGGATGAGAGTATCAGATTAGACCTCTTTGGAGAGAGTGGTTGAAGCTGACAGAAAGGTAGGAGACATTTTCCACTATTTCTGGCCAGAGATGGTAGCTGACAGGTAGAAAACCACCTGCTGAGATAATAAGATTCACTAGCAAGCTGCCTGTATAGTTGCTCTAGATTTGCTGGAAAGCCAGCTGAAAATACTGACTAAACTCACCAGAAACCTCCTGGAAATATTGGGGTTGGGAGTGGGGGAGTTGGTGTTGACTCACGTAGAAGCTGTCGCTTGGAAAATGTGGGCAGGCCAGTTGGGGTATCTTTAGGAGTACCACTGATCTCTTGGCTGGCCCAAAGCTTTTCATACTGAAGTGCCAGTTATGTCTGGAAACCAGCCAGGTGGGGAAGCCTGTACTGGGAGAACCAGTACACGTTGCTGGTGGCCGCCAGGACATTGCTAACTAATACCACAACTCCATAGGAGCACAGGTAGAACAGCAAATCGCCCCAATCAGAAAGAGAAAATCATTTCAGCATGACTTAACGTTGTACTGGCTGGTAAATTAATTAATTCATTAATTAGTATTTATAAGCCCTAACTCCATTGTCACAGAGCAGAATACCTAACATAGCCCCTTTGGCTATTTAATTACCCAGCTTTCATATGCACCAGTCTACACATATTTAAACTTCCCTATAGTAGCAAACAACCTGTATTTCCACCTAAAAATATATAGCTACCTTCCTTACAAATAAAGAAGTTCTCATCATTTTCTCAAAAATGATCTCCTCAGTCCCAAGTTGTTGCATCCACACTGGCTATATGACTTACTCCTCAAATTCTGTCACAGCCCATCCCGCTGAGTATTCTGTTACCTAACACTAAATTGGCAGTTAACTTCCCATGACTTTTATACATATTTTTTTTTAATGAAGAGAGGGAAAAAATTGATCAGCAAAGACAAATGAATGCATGTACATAAAAAGCAAAAATATGAAAAACCACTACAATCTTTATTTCCTTAATTGGAAATAATGAATATAGATTTTTTTTTCTTCCACCATCCATTCTGTATTCTCCCCACATTGCTCAAAAACATCAACTGGTTGAGGTTCTTCACGCAATGCAGTAATCCAAACCTGAATGACAGAATGTCTCAGTCCTCGAATATCCTGCCTTTATGGAGAGGTTGCTATAATTTTCCATTGATATTTACTACTGGGCATTGAAAAGTTAAGAGATGCCAGAGAATGCCCTGGTTTCCAGTCATAGTGCTCTTTATTTCACTTTCCTCTCAATTAGCTCTCAGTAATCAGAATCAATTACTCAAGCCAGTAGAGAAACCTATTTTTTCTGTATGGTGGTTTTATGACATAAAGAGTAAAAATGGCTAGGTTTCATCTTGCAATTCAGTAGAACTATTATTGTGTCCCCTAGAGGCAGGATCCTCTTAGTGGATACTAAGACATTGAAACAGCAAAAACAAAGCGCAACATCATTGGAATGGAAAGAAAAAAATCATCTGCAAATTGGCTAATAGGTGTTATATTGAGAGAAATGACTTCCAATTCCTACCCTTGATTTTCAGACTCATATATTCTGTCTGTGGGAGAGATAGCACCATATAAAGTTCTCTGTAAGACAGATCTATCTTTCTAGGAAGTTTACTTTGTAACTTCATCATAACAGTCTTTGCAAGTCCCTGTTTTGACTGATGAACCACAGTGGCCAGGTGTCAGTTTTAATTCAAAGCTAATGTTTCATAATCCCAGAAAATTTTGAGTATTTCCTTTTCCCCAATGCACTGTTAACTCTCCTACGGTCCCTTTAGGAAAAGCTCTGAAGAAGACTCATAGTGCAAACTTACACCAAAGATGCAGGGTTCTATTTCAAGATGAACCAACCTCCATTATTCAGTGTTCTCTGAATTTGTGAATTGATTCAAGTCTGTAACCTGGTTAGGAAACTACAGTTTTCTACTGTGATGACTCAAGTCAGGTTTCTTGGCTACTAGAACTTTTTTGTGTTTTTCTGCTATATACATATCAAGAATTACTAGACTACATCTATTTCATCCCTAGGGACATCATGATCAATTAGCCAACAAGAAAGATATCTGTGGGCCAAGGCATGCTGACTACCAGTTCACCTCTGCTGCCCTTTTTAGTTTAATAATTGCATGCCTGCTTTGATGGTTAAGTGTTGCTACTTGCATTCTACCACTTAAGAAACTATCTCCATTGGAATTAGCAAGCTGATCTCAGTGGTGGCATCCCCTATAGTTTTGCCTTGCATACAAAAGAGAGTAGCCACAGAGATTTTCATGGATGCAGGTGCTCTGCTCACTCATATATTTATCAATGCCTTTTGGCTTTTATATGCTTTTTTCTTTCAGATCAGATTATATATACCTTGAGATGGTAAATTTTATTCTAGTCATGGTTCTAGTGGCAAGAGAATATGCTTTAGGGAAATTGTATCCCTTTTAAGACATTCTCCCTAGTTAGGGTTGTCCCAGGGTTTTCGAGCAGAAGAAAGATAATCTTGTCAGACACTGGAAGGCAAACTAGTTCTACTGATAAGTGAGTCTCAGAGTGACTTGAGAGTTCATAGATTGAGTTTTATCTCACCCCAACCAGATGTCTTCATTATAGCTTTCAGGATCCAATTATTTACCAAGAGATGCCCTAAATTTCACACTAGAAATTTGGTGTGACTATAAATTCAACTGTATTTTTAATTCTGTAACTTTCAAAATTAACTTTGTCTTTTGTTTTCAGCAGTATTTCAAGAATACTGCATTCTTTGAGGACTGTCATGGAAGATCTCTGGTCATTGCACCATGCTTGATCAAAAAATTGATGGACCTGAACTTGCCATTTTGCTTTGTTAGCTCTTGTGTGCTCTAAAAGAGCCTATTCTATAACAAAGTCTAATAGTTATCATTATTGCTTTAAGGGTCAAATGCAATAGCTATGGGGTTCCCAGAGTATGTGCTTTAGTTGGTACTTCATCACAAACAACCACACATGATAGCTTGATTGATTATGATATAATAGATTACTAACATTTATTACCGATTAGCAAGGAGATCAGCACCGCACTCAAGCCAAATGCCATGACCAAAACATTCCCAAAACCTCATCTTTTGTGTCAGTCTCCAAGAACTACTTCTGTTATCAATTATCTTTTATTTTGAGTTCCATAAACAGAAACAAAACAGTAATTTGATGAGGAAAATTTTAATATAAACAATTATTAGCAGGGGATTAAATAACAGGAAATTGTCTAAGAGAAAAACAGGTAACTCTAAAGGATTCTCTAAGGCTTAATGAATGTACTCAAGAAAGGGAGAATTTTGGAAGGAAAAATTGTTTCCCAAGGCTTGGATTCAGTCTTCACTGGACAGGATGTGGTAAACACCCACTACACGTTTCTGGGTTGTCCTCAGCAACAATTGGTCCACAGTCTGCAGAGTTTTATGGTAAGCAGAGAAAAGCCCTCTGGGATGTTGGCAAATTAGCCAGTAAATTTCTTGTGGGGATTCCTGTTAACTTACTTAAAAGTCAGTAGTGGAACTGGTTGTCTGGCCAAAAAGTTATCAGGAGGACTTCGGAGAAGGGGGTAGAAGTGTTGAGCCATGAGAAAGTCACCACTAGCAAATATCTGGATAGGGAGCTGGAGTGCTCATATAACTCATTAGCTGACTTTGGGAGTTTCACTGAATTCACTTTTCTAAAATACTCACACAGAGATCCCACTTACCACTAGAAACTATGAAAAAGAGATGTGTATTCTGGGGGAAGTTGTTCATGAGGAGTTGCAGCTTGCTGCCACTTGGCTGGAGAATCACTGATGGAAAAGCCACACACTGTGACGGGGCACAACTGGATGGGTATACTAGAAGAAGAAAAGGAACAAAAATAATAAAGATTTCTCTCTTAATGTCTCTACATTACTGTTTATCAATAAGGATAATATTTTTCTGGGTACAAAGAAGAGATATTACAAACCCAGTTCCATTATCAAAGAGCAGATGAAAGATTGAATTTGGAGCTAAGTCAATCCATTGATAACTGGAACAGTACACTCTAAATAAACACAACCTTCTTAACTGTGAAGATTCTTAGTAAGTTGAAATCATTGTATAGAATCGTCTCCAGGGTATCCTGCAATCTCAGAGCATGTTATTTAAAATATAACATGGCTGTAAATTATGTCACTTTCTTTAGCCAGTGATTCTTAAAATTTATTCATAAGCATATGGAAATTCCTTAAAATGATGGTGATTGGGTTATCAAGGCTAATTTGTTTTGGCATAGCTGTATGGCTCCATAAATAAAGTTCTATAATTCTATAATAGATTGTTATAATTAAATGTAGATGATTTGTCCAGTTTGATTTGATTCAACTGTATATGTAATGCAATAATAAAAAAAATCATGTAGCTGGCACACCGAAACTTATTCTAGTCAGTACTCAGGAGACCAGAGCAAAAAAAAACAATTGTGTAGTAGGGCTAACAAAAGGAGATTTATAAAATAATACACGTGTTTTTAGAAAGAATTGGTTTGAATCCCAGCAGCTCATAAAATAGATTTTACTGACCAGGAAAGATTTTTTGGGGGAATAATACTTCCAGTTACACAAAATTAACACCTGGTTTATGTAACTGAAGCCATTTGTTTTGTTGTTGTTGTTGTTGTTGTTGTTTGGTGGCAATTGGATATAATGAATAATTCAAATAACTGGGGCTAAAGAAATAATACTCTAGGTCACTCCAAAACACTTGACTACACACACATACCAAGGAACTAAGAATTTTTGACATCCTATAATTAGTTGAAATTTATTTTTATAAGATGACTTAATGTCTTTAAGTGGGAGGAAGCCTGATAATCATATTTTTTTCTTTCAAGATTGCATTTAATGTTTCTTCTTTCCCCTTTTTTCTCCAACATATATGCCTGATGTATGATCACTTTCTTACAAATTTTGACAGACATATGACATATCTATATCTATATCTATAGATAGATATAGATAGCCATATCTATAGGTTATATCTATATATATATGAAAAAAAGATTTGTGGCATTTAGGCACACTTTGAAGCCACCTCTTCTTGTCATCTTTTATTATGTCTTTATCAGTTTATCTTGTTTGAATTTTGTCATCAAATAATCAACTATTGTGTATAGTATAATACTTAGCAGGAAAAAATAACAAATTTATTTGTTAATAATGAAGGGAAGATTTTGATTCCTGGAATGACAGAAGTAGGATTTTGGTGAATTTACTCTCACAAACTAATGAAAATACTGGCAGAACAAAATGTAACCATTTTAGGGGCGCCTGGGTGGCTCAGTTGGTTGGGCAACTGCCTTTGGCTCAGGTCATGATCCCGGAGTCCCGGGATCGAGTCCCGCATCGGGCTCCCTGTTCGGCGGGGAGTCTGCTTCTCCCTCTGACCCCCCTCCCTCTCATGCTCTCTGTCTCCCATTCTCTCTCTCAGATAAATAAATAAAAAATCTTAAAAAAAAAAAAAGTAACCATTTTAGAACTCTGGAAATTGACCAAATTCACAAAAAGAACTGAATACCATCTATCCAGGGGATACATCAGTAAGACGGAATCTGTGATGTTTTGGTTTGGTGCTATTCCCATCCTTTCTCCTTCCTGAACTCCCTGGTATGGTAGCCCTGAAAAGCCTCCAGGCTTACAATCAGCAGAAAAGACTGACTTCTTTTGGAGCCTTTGTAGAAGTACTACCCCCCAACAGAGGCCTTTTCTTTATACTTGAAGCTCTCAGTCTGATGTAAGTTGGAACTAAATACAGTGAAAAATATTCAAAATTCAAAGTTCTGGAGGGAAAATAATCAAATGGGGGAAATTTATCAGCTCAAAAAGTGGAGGCAAGAAACAGAGAGAAGCAAAACAGCACAAAATAAGAGGATAGAAAATAATCCAAATATAGGGGAAAAATCACAATAAAGGCAAAGGGACTTAACTTTTCAGTTCAAATTTATATAGTCTCAAACTTTATAAAACAAAAATATTTAGTCCTGTGCTATTTAAAGGAGACATATATAAATATCATGTCTCTTACTTGTTGAAAGTAAAATGAAAGAAAATGCTTATTCAAACAAAAGCCAAAAGAATGCTAAATAGGGGCACCTTGGTGGCTCAATCAGTTAAGCATGTGCCTTAGGCTCAGGTCATGATCCCAGGGTCCTGGGATCCAGCCCGAAGTCTGGGGTCCCTACTCAGTGGGGAGCCTGCTTCTCCTTCTCCCTTTGCCAGACAATAATATACATAAGATAAAAAAGTAAGTATGGTCACATGTAATGATACATGATTCAGTAAACCAACAAATAAAACCGGTGTTGTATGAATACTAAACCAATGAACATTCATATAATGTTGGTAAGCCTATGCTTTGGAATAAATACTTTGGGAAACAATAAATCATTAATGAATAAATCTGAACATGTTCATAATATAAGTAAAATTGTACTTCTTTTATATCTCCTAAAGAAATACTAGGTGGTGTTTACAATAATGTGTCATTTCTAATAGCAAAAAAATATGACCAAGGAAATTTAAATATATGAATAAGATATTCATATATTTAATGTATGGCCATGAAATATAGTAAAATAAAGCTGCATTTATTAAAGAGAATGTATGTCAAAAATGATGAGTAAAGAATATTTTAGGGATGCCTGGGTGGCTCAGTTGGTTAAGGTCTGCCTTCTATTCAGGTCATGATCCCAGGGTCCTGGAATCAAGTCCCACATCCGGCTCCCTGCTCAGTGGGGAGCCTGCTTCTCCCTCTCCCACTCCCCCCACCCCTTGTGCTCTCTCTCTCTGTCAAATAAATAAAATCTTTAAAAAAGGGAATATTTTAGAAAAAATATATACCAGGATTCTTTTATATAAACATTTGAAAGAATGGAACCAATGTACATGTGTTGTAAAATCTATTGTGTGAAGGGAGGAAAGTATATCAGCGTGGAGCACATGTAAGTCTACAGTTGCTTTCCTCTGTAGATGATACATGTGTATTTATTTTGTTATTTCTCTTTTACCTAAATACTTTTAATATACAATATTTTATGTGTCTTATTTTATAATTAAAACATTTAAAAATCAGGTTGATATCATTTTAATATATCGATAAGCATATTTGGCTGAAGTAATGTAGCCATGAGCCATATTTTTCCAACATTGTGCTTATATTGAAATATTTTACTGGTTAAGATATACTTTTGTAGTTAAAAAAAAAACTATAAAATTCATTTTTACAGAAAACAAATTAATGTCCATTGATTTTGAGTCTGATGTAATATCACAAAAATGACATAGTGATATAAACAACCTATTTATTTAATAGTTTTTGACTTATGAGTGTGCCTGGGTGGCTCAGTCCATTAGGGGTCCAATTGATGATTTCAGCTCAGGTCATGATCTCAGGCTCATGAGATTGAGCCCTACATGGGGCTCCACACTGGACATGGAACCTGCTTAAGATTCTCTCTCCCTCTCCCCCTTCCTACCCCCCACACTTGTGTTCTCTCTCTCTCTCTGTCCAAAAAAAATAAAATAAAATAAAAAATAGTTTTTGACTTATGAAAAAAATAAAATGAGAAAATACTAAACTAGTCATATATTAAGTTGCAGTGGGAACTTGGAGTGTATACATCAACTTCCAGCTTCCAAAAGCCCAAAAAGACTTTTCACAAAGTCATATTGCCTTCAGATTATACAGTGAGTTTCAATCTTAAACTATGTGGCCCATCAAAAATAGAGAATTGTGTATAAAGATGATATTCAAAGAAAAAATCAAGTAAAAAACATTAATATGAATATTTTTAATATTTAATTCCACATTTAAGAATGAATTATAGCTCAAGATACTAACAGGTCATTTTAAGTTTATCTAATATTTAACTTTATATTTTAGACACAATACTTGCAAAGAGAATAAGCTTCAACATAAAATAAATATTTATATACATTTACTATTTTACTCCTTAATTTATAAAGTCATGTTGGTTTTAATCATTTGTATGTTGACAGACATAAGCTATTCATAATTTTGTGCACATTTTTAAATCACATTATAATCATCTAAATGATTATAAGTCAACTCAATAGACTTGTGATTTTTTTCTTTTAAAAGTAATTGAAAACTAGTGCATGCCTTCCATTAGCTACATACTGTTCTATGTGCTAGGGATACCCCAATAAAAAATAAATAATTATCCCAATACTCTTAAAGTTTACCTTCTGGAAAATCAATTTCTCAAGGTAACAACCTGTGAAGATTTTCACAGATAATATGAAATTGTTCTTGGATTTCTTGATACTTTACACTCTTTATGAGGCCAATAACTGAGAGAGAGCCAAGCTTCTTATGCACATGATGATCAGAGTGACAAGAATAGTAATATAGAAAAATGATAGTTCTTTTATTTACAGTACAGAACAGAAACTTCTGACACTTTAAACAATTGGAAAAATATTTCTTAATGCTAATTTTGCATAGTATATCTAGATTTAAAATACTGTTTAACATTTACCTCTCATGGTAATGTTTTATCATTGAATATTATTTTGAATCAAATTTTATAATTTATATTTCTCTAAACTATATCAAGTGTATGTTAGATATTGGGTCAATTTATAAGTACATTTTTAGAGATAAATAATCTAGACATTTAACAAAAAGTTATTTAAGTATGAGCCACTACAATGATTATTTTCTTTAAAAAAAATTGGAACACAAAGTACTTCAAATACATTTTTTTCAAACATTTAATGTGATCTTGATTATATCTTGGCAATTCTCCAATGCAATAATGACTATAAAATCACTAGTAAGATATTGATTAACAATGTTATTATTTTAAAAACTTGATGAAACAAATTAGATCTAAGAGTTTTTAGTATAATATGTAAAAATATATATTAAATACATTTTACACAAATACATAAATACACAAAATGTATTTAATATATATTTTCTGAATATTAATAAAACAATTTGTGCATAATACCTGTTTATAAAATAGTATGGTCCTAAAGTTTTATTGTTGTTGGAAAAAAAGATTTTCATGTCCCAGATAATTGTTTTCTCAATTTTAAAAGCATTTCTTGTCTAATTACCTCTGGAAATAGATCAGACACATGCCACTTAGTATATACCTAGAGGGCTTTTCTTTGAAATTATGTGTTGTGGAATCAGGGACAAATCCTAAAATGACAATTTACTCTAAGCTGTCTGCTGTATTACAGATACTATATAAGCAATTATAATGGAGCAAATTGAGTTGGCTCCAGTAGTTCAAGAAGTCTACTTATTTGACGTGATCACAATGATCATTCCATTCAGATGAGTGGATATATGCCCATGCATCTCATAGCTTATTAAAGCAAATCACTTGGCTTTCCTTAGTAAGCATTACCAACTCTGGTATCTGGGCCCCAACTAAATTGTTTGGGACTAGAAACCTACAACTTCTAAAATCGGTGTTAAATAAGGCTGCAGTAATCCATCTGATTGCAGGTGTAATTATTATGGAATTTCAGAGACTTAGCCAACAGTTTCTCAATATTTTCAAAAATGTTTTGTGAATTACTTCAATATTTTCATTCTCTGAAAACTTGTCCTGGGCTTTATTATTAGCTTTCAAGTGCTGTTTGAGGTTTAAAATGCAGGGTTATAGTTATCTGTCCTGTTTTATATATACATATAAATAGATGGCACATGGGTGACACCAACAAAGAATAAAATTATCAGACAAATGTTGAGTTTCGTACTTGCCGCTTGGAAGTAAGCAGGGCGTATCTGTTATTGTTATCTCATTGGTCTGATACTGAGTCTCTTGTCATTGTTTGCATTTATCTGTGAGGTGTAGAGAAGAGGTTGTTAAAAATATAAAACTGAATCATATGACTTTACCAATTACCAACAAAAATGAATTTAATAAAAATAGTGGGTTTGTGGACTCAGATGTTGGATTTTTGTGGGTGGGGTGAGGCTTGGAGGTAGACAAATATTATTTGGCTGTGAAGGAAAGTGAAAAATGTGGCTATATCTCAGAATCTCCTCTCTCTTAAGACTATTAATGTATGTGTCAGTGGAGAGTAGTAAAGGAAGAGAAACGAGACAAATGATAATTGATTGAGTAGGATCTCAGAGGAAATAGAGGTAGTTAAGACATGAGGAGAATTTTTCTTCTTCCATTCATAATTGAATAAGGAGATAATAACAAAGAAATCCGGATTAGTAGTAAAAAAATATTTGAGATTTTCTCCCGATAGTCTCATTTTCTCTTTAATAAAGCAAAGATATTTTCCCAAACTAAATGCATTGTGTTGGAAAAGGTAGAATCATATGTACAGTCTTTCATATTCACTTGGATGCATAAGAATGGATCTTGGGCCTGGAATTTTTCTTTAGCAGGAGATAAAGAGCCCATACAACCTGTGCTGGGTTTATCACTTGTGTGGGACTATCTTTCCTTGTTTCAGGCTTAAAGAATGTTCTTTTGTCCTTGAAGTTTGTGTGTCATATGGCACCTGGCCAACCCTGCTATGGTATCTGCCCTCTGTGGGGCGGGGCGGGGGGGAAGATTCTGTCTTTCTACTATAGCACAAGAGGGACCCACATAGGTAAATTGCCCGGTGTAAGCTGTTAGGAGAGACTTATGGGTCATTAGGGGTCCTTGACCACTATTGAAGCTTATCTTTTTATGTAAGCAAAGTGTTGTTTTATACCTATAGCTTTTATTTGGCAAATTATAGTGGATGGCCCTTTAGAAACTCTGATACAAAACTTAAATGCAGCATTATTAATTATTTGGATTTTTACATCTTATACAGGCATACCTCATTGTGCTTCATTTTGTGTTTCACAGATACTGTGTTTTTTTGTTTTAGGGCTTTTTTTTTTAATTGAATGTTTGTTGCAACCCTGTGTTGAGCAAGTCTGTTAGCACCATTTTTCTAACAGCATTTGCTCACTTTGTGTCTCTTTGACGCGTTGGTAATCCTCACAATATTTTAAACTTTTTCGTTATTATATTTGTTGTTGTGGTCTGTGGTCAATGATTTTTGATGGTACTATTGTAATTGTTTGGGGACACCACAAATCATACCCATTACCAGACTTAGTCGATCAATGTGTGTGTTCTTACTGCTCCTCTCATTGGTCATTCCCATGTCTCTCCACATCTCCCCAGGCCTTCCTATACCCTGAGATGAGACACAGCAATATTGAAATTAGGCCAATTAATAACCCTACAATGGCCTCTAAGTTTTCAAGTGAAATGAAGACTCACATGTCTCTCATTTTAAATTAAAAGTGAGCAATGATTAAGCTTAGTGAAGAAGGCATGTCAAAAACCAAGATACGCCAAAGACTAGGCCTCTTGTACCAAACATTTAGCCAAGTTGTGAATACAAAAAAAAAATTATTAAAGGAAATTTAAAGTGCCACTTCAGTGAACACAAATGATAAGAAAGTAAAAGAGCACTACTGCTGATATACAGGTTTTTGTGGGGATAGAAGATCAAACCAGCCACATTCCCTTAAGCCAAAGTCTAGTCCAGAGCCAACGCCCTAACTCTCTTCAATTCTATGAAGGCTGAAAGAGGTTGAGGAAGCTGCAAAAGAAAAATTTAAAGCTAGCAGAGGTTGGTTCATGATCTTTAAGGAAAAAAGCCATCTCCATAACATAAAAATTCAAGGTGAAGCAGTAAGTACTGATGTAGAAGCTGCAGCAAGTTATTCAGAAGATCTAGCTAAGATAATGAAGGAGGTTATATTAAACAACTGATTTTCAATGTAGAAAAAATAACCTTATGTTGAAAGAAGATGCCATCTATAACTTTCATAGCTGGAGAAAATAAGTCAATGTCAGGCTTCAGAGCATCAAAGGACGAGCTGATTGTCAAGGGCTAATGCAGCTGGTGACTTCAAGTTGAAATGCTGGCACTCTGTTCTTTGGGTGTTGAGTTTGCTAAGTTCTTTATAGATTTTGGATACTAGCCCTTTATCTGATATGTCATTTGCAAATAAATATCTTCTCCCATTCTGTCGGTTGTCTTTTGGTTTTGTTGACTGTTTCCTTTGCTGTGCAAAAGCTTTTTATCTTGATGAAGTCCCAATAGTTCATTTTTGCCCTTGCTTCCCTTGCCTTTGGCAATGTTTCTAGGAAGAAGTTGCTGTGGCTGAGGTCGAATCCAATCAAGGAATGGGCAGAAGACATGAACAGACATTTTTCCAAAGAAGACATCCAAATGGCCAACAGACACATGAAAAAGAGCTCAATATCGCTTGGCATCAGGGAAATCCAAATCAAAACCTCAATGAGATACCACCTCACACCAATCAGAATGGCTAAAATTAACAAGTCAGGAAATGACAGATGTTGGCGAGGATGCGGAGAAAGGGGAACTTTCCTACACTGTTGGTGGGAATGCAAGCTGGTGCAGCCACTCTGGAAAACAGTATGGAGGTTCCTCAAAAAGTTGAAAATAGAGCTACCATATGATCCAGCAATTGCACTACTGGGTATTTACCCCAAAGATACAAAAGTAGGGATCCGAAAGGGTACATGCACCCCGATGTTTATAGCAGCAATGTCCACAATAGCCAAACTGTGGAAAGAGCCAAGATGTCCATCAACAGTTGAATGGATAAAGAAGATGTGGTATATATATACAATGGAATATTATGCAGCCATCAAAAGGAATGAGATCTTGCCATTTGCAACGACGTGGATGGAACTGGAGGGTATTACGCTGAGCAAAATAAGTCAAACAGAGAAAGACATGTATCATATGACCTCACTGATATGAGGAATTCTTAATCTCAGGAAACAAACTAAGGGTTGCTGGAGTGGGTGGTGGGGTGGGAGGGATGGGGTGACTGGGTGATAGACACTGGGGAGGGTATGTGCTCTGGTAAGTGCTGTGAATTGTGCAAGACTGTTGAATCTCAGATCTGTACCTCTGAAACAAATAATGCAATATATGTTAAGGAAAAAAAGAAGAAGAAGAAGAAGATAGCAGGAGGGGAAGAATGAAGGGGGGAATCGGAGGGGTAGATGAACCATGAGAGACGATGGACTCTGAAAAACAAACTGAGGGTTCTAGAGGGGAGGGGGGTGGGAGGATGGGTTAGCCTGGTGATGGGTATTGAGGAGGGCACTTTCTGCATGGAGCACTGGGTGTTATGCACAAACAATGAATCATGGAACACTTCATCTAAAACTAATGATGGAATGTATGGGGATTAACATAACAATTAAAAAAGAAAATAAATAAAAATAAATAGAAATAAAATAAAAATGAAATGCTGGCACTCTTTACCATTGTGAAACTCCCTTAAGAATTATGCTAAATCTACTTTTCCTGTGCTCTATAAATGGAACAACAAAGCCTGTGTGACAGCACATCTGTTTACAACATGGGTTTACTGAACATTTTAAGCCTACTTTTGAGACCTGCTGTTCAGAAAAAAAAGGTTCCTTTCAAGATATTCCTGCTCATTGACAATGTACCTGGCTACTCAGGAGCTCTGATGATGTGCAGTGAGATTATTGTTGTTTTCATGCCTGCTAATCCGTCTAGTTTGCAGCCAATGGATCAAGAGTTAATTTCAATTTTCAAGTTTTATTTAAGAAATACATTTTGTAAGGCTAGATCTGGCATAGTGATTCATTGGATGGATCTGGGCAAAGTTATTGGAAGTTATTGGAAGTTATTCTATATGCCATTCAGAATATGGGAATAGGTCAAATACCAAATGAATAGGAGTTTGGAAGAAGTTGGTTCCAAGCCTTATGGATGGCTTTGAGGGATTTAAGACTTCAGTGGAAGAAGTAATGCAGATGTGAAAATAGCAGGAGAAATAGAAGTGGAGCCTGAAAAATGTGACTGAATTGCTCTAATCTTGTAATAAAACTTGAACAGATGAGGAGTTTCTTCTTATGGATGAACAAAGAAAATTGTTTCTTGAAATAGAAACTACTCCTGGTGACGATGTTGTGAAAACTAAAATGACAACAAAGGATTTAGAATATTAGGTAAATTTAGTTGGTAAAGCAGTGGTAGGGTTTGAAAGAATTGACTACAATTTTGAAAGAAGTTCTACTCTGTGTAAAATGATATCAAACAGCATCATGTGCTACAGAGAAATTGTGAAAGGAAGAGTCAAGTGATGTAGCAAACATCATTGTCTTTTTTTTTTAAAGATTTTATTTATTTATCTGAGACAGAGAGAATGAGAGAGAGCACGTGAGAGGGGGGAGGGTCAGAGGGAGAAACAGACTCCCCGCCGAGCAGGGAGCCCGATGCGGGACTCGATCCAGGGACTCCAGGATCATGACCTGAGCCGAAGGCAGTCGCTTAACCGACTGAGCCACCCAGGCGCCCTTTTTTTTTTTTTAAGGTTTTTTTATTTATTTATTTGTCAGAGAGAGACACAGAGAGAGAGGGAACACAAGCAGGGGGAGTGGGAGAGAGAGAAGCAGGCTTCCTGTGGAGCGGGGAGCCTGATGCGGGGCTCGATCCCAGGACGCTGGGATCATGACCTGAGCCGAAGGCAGACGCATAACGACTGAGCCACCCAGGCGCCCTGCAAACATCATTGTCTTAAGAAATTGCCACAGCCACCCCAACCTTCAGCAACCAGCAGGCTGATCAGTCAGCAGCCATCAGTATGGAGGCAAGACTCTCCACCAGCAAAAAGATTATGAGCTCCTGAAGCTCAGATGACGGTTAGCATTTTTTATGAATAAAATGCTTTTTTTAAAATTAAGGTATGTACATTGGTTTTTTAGACATAATGCTATTGTACACTATATAGACTACAATATAGCATAAACATAACTTTTACATGCACTGGAAAAGCAAAAAAATCCATTTGACTCACATTATTGGGATATTCACTTTATTGTGATGGTCTGGTTATTGAACTCCCAATATCTCTGAGGCATACCTATTCTCTGTTCTCAACAAAGATTTTTCAATGGATTTTATTACATATTTTCTGCTCTTGAGCTTTTTGATCATAGGATTTAAGCTATGGTTGTTTGTATGTCTTGCTATTTTGTAAGTTGATAAAACATTTTTTTTGTTGTTTACATTTCTACAAAGGCTATATTAAACTGAGGAGAAGAATCTCTAATTTTGTTCATAACTCATTACTATTAACAACTAGTCATTTTTTTAAAAGATTTTATTTATTCATTTGAGAGAGAGACAGAGACAGAGCACAAGCAGGGGGAAAGGCAGAGGGAGAGGGAAAAGCAGGCTCCCCGCTGAGCTGGGAGCCTGACATGGGGGCTCGATTCCAGGACCTGGAGATCATGACCTGAGCTGAAGGCACATGCTTAACCATCTAAGCCACCAAGCGCCCCAACAACTAGACATTTCTAACAAGTAATAGAATTAAGAGAAATATAATTGCAGACATGATTTTACATTTACATATTCATGTATGTATTCATATAGTAATTGATTCAGCAAACATTTAAAATGTTGTTTCAGCAATTCCCATGTTAAATTATGAGTAGGGTATGGGAAATTTGATGTCACTTTATTCAGAACTATATGTCATTATGTACTAAAAGAAGTAAATGACAAATGTGTAGTTTTTGTTATTACTAAGGACTATTTAAACATTTATTTTTAATTTATGTCTTCTATTGTGGGTGGGTTGTGTTGCCTTAAGAGGATTTGGGGTCACTGAAGAAGTAGCAAGATGAAAAATATGATTAACCTTTTGAATTCTGTGTCAACAGTTACAGGTCTAAGCACTTTAAATATTTTTCTCATTCTTTCCTGGCTTCTAATGTGCCTGATAAAAGGAAACTGCAGCTGCCAGTAATACAGTTGTTTATTTATAGGTATTCTGTCTTCTGTTTGATCTTAAAATTGCTGCTTTGTGTTTAATGTTCTACAGTCACTAAAATCTGTCTAGCTTTGCTTGACTCTGTTACATTCCTAGACAGATGATCAATTTTTCTTTAATTGTGAACATTCTTTAAAATATCTCTAAATGTTGCTCTCTTACTAGCCTTTTCATTGTTACTTAATTCTAATAATATCAATCAAATACCACAAAGACTAAATATTACCTTAAATCTTGGTATGTATTTGTACTTCTACTCATGCAGGTCACTGTTTGAGTCATGAGCAGGGACATGATCTCTCTTTTTCGCCTGGCCTGATTAAAAAAAAAAAAAAAAAAAGTTAGTGCTTCCTTCCCCCACTCCTTTCCTTCCTTTCCACCAAGTTTTTCTATTGTCCCCACTTCCAGTTTCTTCCAGTTTCTTTTTGTATTCTCAAGAATATACTTCTTCTGGGGCACCTGAGTGGCTCAGTCGTTAAGCATCTGCCTTCGGTTCAGGTCATGATCCCAGGTCATGATCTCAGTTCATGATCCCAGGGTCCTGGAATCGAGCCCCGCATCGGGCTCCCTGCTCCGCAGGAAGCCTGCTTCTCCCTCTCCCACTCCCCCTGCTTGTGTTCCCTCTCTCGCTGTGTCTCTCTCTATCAAAAAATAAATAAAATCTTTAAAAAAAGAATATACTTCTTTTATGTGCCTAGTTTAGCATTAAAATTTCAGCCTTTACTCTTCATATGTACTTTTTTGTTTAACTTATTACTGCCCATTTCAATGCCAATGTATCATAAATTTAAGTATGTACTTCTCTTTTTATCAATTAGAAGTTTATCTTTCCTTCCTTAATCTCATTATGTATTTTAATATGTTAATGTATATTTTATACAGCATTTCTATGTATTTAAAACAGTAGCTGAAGGACTATCCATGTTTTAGTCTGACATGTTGCTAGAAATGGAAATGTTGCTTTCTACACTGAGATTAAGGTATTCTTTTATCTCTGTATCATATAGGATGAAACTGCATAGGTTAATGGTCTTTTAGAGATTTTCCAATCATGGGTTAAAATATATGAGAGCATAAAATCCATTTCATCTTAGTTAATTATTGAATCTGTTTATCACCTTCTCCTAGGAATCATACAAAGTCTGTTTACAGTTATGTCAGATAGCAAGAACTATCATACTCAATTTGACACAATGTGTTTGAGCAGTCTGAAGTATGATTTTTATATATTTTCTTGTGAAGGAATTGTGTGTGTGTGTGTGTGTATTTGCACACATATGGGCTTTCTTGGGTCAATTTTGATATTGCATTCTGGACTCTATTAAACTAATGAATTATATTTATGTAAATATTATATATTTATTTTCTAATTCAGCAGATTTATGAGTGTTTTGTTTAAAAGACTGTTTTATGCTTTTAATCTCTTTTTAAAATATGAACAATTATAATTTAAGTAGATGATTTATATTGGACATAAAGAGGGGCAAAAGAATTCAGCATGACTTTTTATAAGATATAGCTAAGTGTAATAATTTTGATCAGGAGTTAATGGAATGCTATTTTCTAATTAAAATCAATATTACTAAAACTTTTCAACTTTTGCTAAAATATGTCAGTATTGCTTAGTTTTTTTTCAGCAAATATAATGGCATCTATTATTACCAAATTATTGAATGGCATTTATTTTAATTCAATTTATTTGATGGAAAAAAATTATAGTCACTCAATCTGCCTTCAAATTCTACTAATAATTTATACATTTTAAAACCTTATGAAATTTATACAATTATGCTAATAATATTTCTTATTGTAATTACTATATAACATGCAGAAACCATATAACTGATTGTATAATATGATAGGGACTTAATATCTATGTTCCACCAAAATTTATATATTGAAATTTAATATCCATTGTGATGGTATTAAGAGGTGGGGTCTTTGGAAGGTAATTAAGTTATGAGAGTGGAGCCCTCATGCATGGGATTAGTTCCTTTAGAAGAGGCAAAGATACATGAAAGTCAGCAAGAAAAAAGGAGGGCTGGAAAAGGTCTGTTACCAGAACCTGACCTTGCTGGCATCCTGATCTCAGACCGCAACCTCCAGAAATGTGACAAATTTCTGTTGTTTATAAACTACCCAGTCTATGGTACTTTGTTCTGGTAGCCCAGTTTAAGACATAATTCTGTTAAAAAAAAAAAAAACAGCCTTGGCATTTTTTTTAATAAACCTAATTATTTATGATTTCTGCTATATCAGCTGTTGTGTTTAATTTCTCCTCTAAATTTCTAAGATAGTATAAATTATAATTACACATAATCAATGTCAAAACACAGGTGATTTAAACTCTTAGAATTGATGAAGGACAAACATTAACTTTTTTTTTCTTTATCTAAATGTCATTCTGAACTGGAATGAAGTATTCTTTGGCACTAGGGTGGTCATATTTTAGACTAATCCCTGACATCTTAAAAGTAAGAAATATTTTTATATAAGCCTTCAGTATAACACCTAATAGTACAATATGTTCACCTTACTTTTTCTTTTCTGAATAATGAAAACTGAATTCATACCATCATCTCAAGTTTTCATAATTTTTGACAGGAAATAAGATGGAAAAATATAATTATGAAATATCCTCTGAAACATTTGGTTGTGTACTTTAACCTTTTTAGTATTCTGAATTTCAACAGATGGTCATTCTAGCTCTTCCCAACAGGGGTTTGAGTTTTTAAATAGGAGAGAAATTGTCCATCCAATCAAATTTCCAGTTCTGAAAAGGTCAAATTAGTATAGTACATGGCAGTTATTCTCAGAATGTATTAAACATTAGCAATTTGACAGCTTATTCTTTTGACACAATGTAAGACAACTTTCCACATGAGAAAGCTTTTAACAAATAAGAAAAATGCAAGTCATTTGACAATTTTCACAACCTTTACCAAAACACAAATAACAGAGAGATCAAATATTTACTATTATCTTTAAAACTGTGTAATAGGGATTGAACATTTCATTCATTTTTTTATATTCTCCAATTCTTATATGTATCTTGATTTTCTCTATTTGCTATTTTAATATTGCCAATGATGTGCATATTGCAAATTCAGTATCACTTTTTAAAGAAATATAAATGTTGAAATGTTACCTGAAATCTTAAAAAGACAGCATTATTTCTTTTTTTTTCTTTTTTTTTTTTAAAGATTGTATTTATTTGAGAGTGAGAGAATGAGAGACAGAGAGCATGAGAGGGGGGAGGGTTAGAGGGAGAAGCAGACCCCCCGCTGAGCAGGGAGCCCGATGCGGGACTCGATCCCGGGACTCCAGGATCATGACCTGAGCCGAAAGCAGTCGCTTAACCAACTGAGCCACCCAGGCGCCCGACAGCATTATTTCTTATAGAAAAGAAAGCCCACTATAGAAGACATTGACAGAATAAACCATAATACATGGTAGGGTACTATTGAAATAGTCCATTCTTGGGGCGCCTGGGTGGCTCAGTCATTAAGCGTCTGCCTTCAGCTCAGCTCATGATCCCAGGGTCCTGGGATAGAGCCCTGCATTGGGATCCCTGCTCAGCCGGGAGTCTGCTTCTCCCTCTCCCACTCGACATGCTTATGTTCCCTTTCTTGCTGTGTCCCTCTCTGTCAAATAAATAAAATCCTTAAAAAGAAAAAAAAAATGGTCCATCCTTAAAATACAAATCTATGAAGAATTGGACAGAAGCAAGAAAAAAAGAAAAAAAAAATCTAGACACATCTTACACCCTTCACAAAAACTAACTCAAAATGGGTCATGGATCTAAATGTAAAACACAAAACTATAAAATTCCTAGAAGATTACATAGGAGAAAACCTAAATGACTTTGGGATGGTGGTGCCTTTTTAGATACAACACCAAAGACACAATTTCTCAAAGAAATAATTGACATGCTGGATTTCATTAACATTAAAAACTTCTTGTCTGTGAAAGACAGTGTCAAGAGAATGAGAAGACAAGGTACAGACTAGGAAAAATATTTGCAAAATACATAGCTGATAAAAGACTGTTAGACAAAATATAAAAAAGAACTTTTAAAATTCACCAAGAAAATAAATAATTAAAAAATGGACCAAAGACCTTAATAGACACCTCACCAAAGAAAGGCCACATTGTGTTTAATATTTTGGAATTTGCATGTGAAAAAAAACTGGGGGAATTTAAATTATGATCTCTTGGAATCAAAATTATATGTTGGAAAAACGCATCTTGGAAGCAATGATAAAAGGAAATATGGAAGGAAGAATTGAGGCAAGGGATGAGGCAGTGAACCTATTGGGAACAGAAACCACACAATAAATTAAAGAAATATTGGGAATTAAAGAGGGCATGTACTGAATTGAGCACTGGGTGTTATACGCAAACAATGAATCATGGAACACTACATCAAAAACTGATGATGTATGGTGACTAATGTAACATAATAATAAAAAAGAGATATTGGGAAGAATCACCACAAAATCAACAAGTTTATGGTTTTTTTAAAATAAGAATATGAATATTAAATTAATATGAGACTTAATATGTATTGAAAGTTAGAAAATAAATCACACAAATTACCTATTTTAAAAAGCTGAGAAATACCAAAAATGTTGCAAACCTCAAACACATAAACCTATTTTAATTAACTGCTCTAGTTTTATGAACATTTTTACACCTCTCAAATTTGAAAATACAGCAAACTTGTTCTTATATGTGCTTTCAGATATTGGGGTGTTAGAGGTTTTCATGGATCCTATCTAATCTTAAATATTCTATGAATTGATGACATTAGATATTAGATTAAAAAGCTACTGTCTCTTTCAGAAACTGGGTGAAGCCATAAAAGTGAAGAACTCTGAATTTGAGCTCTGTAATCTTCAAGGAAAATCCGCTTTCCCTAGTAAGATACACATTTTAAAAAACATTAACAGATCTAAAATAATTTCAGTACTTGTATGAACAACTAGGAAAATAAAAGCCAGTGTGGGGCTAGGGGCTAGGGAGCACAGAGTGTAGTTAAAACATGGAAGAACTAAGCTAATCTACATTGAATTCCTTTTTTTTAATGGTTTTAAAGCTTATTATTATTATTATTATTATTATTATTAAAGAATAGTTGACATACAGTGTTATGCAATTCTCACCATAAGTGTACTTATCACTGTAAAACATTATTATAGTATTATTGACTATATTCCCTATGTTATACTTTACACCCTCTTGACTTATTTATTTTATAAATGGAAATTTGTACCTCTTAATCCCTTTCACCTATTTTTGTCCATCTCCCCATTCCTCCATTCTGGCCACGATCAGTTTGTTTGCTTTATTTATGAGTCTGTTTCTGTGTTGTTTGTTCGTTTTGTTTTCTGGTATTCACATATAAGTGAAATCATATGGTATTTGTTTTTTTCTCTTTGACTTACTTCACTTAGCATAATACCCTCTAAGTCTACCCATATTGTTGCAAATGGCAAAATTTCATTTTTACGGTTGAATAATTATGTATGTATATAATATACAAATATGTATGTATAATATACACATATTTATGTATGTATCCCACATCTTTATCCATTCATGTGTCAATGGACATGGGTTTTTCTATATCTTGGCTATTGTACCTAATGCTGCAATATACATAGAGGTGCATATATCTTTTCAAATTAGTGTTTTTTCTTTTTGCAGATATTCAGTAATGGAACTACTGGATTGTATGGCATTTTTACTTTTAATTTTTTTTAGGAACCTCCCTGCTGTTTTCCACAGTAGCTACACCAATTTATGTTCCCACCAACAGTACACGAGGGGTTCTTTTTCTCCACATCCTCACCAACACTTGTTATTTCTTGTGTTTTTGATACTAGCCATTCTGACTGGTGTGAGGTGATATCTCATTGTGGTTTTGATTTGTATTTATCTAATGGTTAGTGATGTTGAGCATCTTTTCACGTCTTTGGACCATCTGTGTGTCTTCTTTGGAAAAATGTCTATCCAGGTCCTCTGCTTATTTTTTAATCAGATTATTTGTTTTTATGGTGTTGAATTGTATGAGTTCTTTATATATTTTGGATATTAACCCCTTATTGATATTGAATATATCATTTGCAAATAACTTCTCCCATTCAGTAGGGTGTCCTTTTTTTGTTGTTGATGGTTTCCTTCACTGTGCAAAAGCTTTTAGTTTAGTGTATTCCCAGTAGTTTATATTTGTTTTTGTGTCCCCTTCCTGAGGGGACATATCCATAAGAATGTTGCTAAGGCCAAATCTAAGAGATTACTGCCTATGTTTTCTGCTAGGAGTTTTATGGTTTCAGGTCTCACATTCAGGTCTTTAATTCATTTTGAATTTATTTTTGTGTAAAAGCTCATTACTTTTATTTACTTATTTATTTTGAGGTCATCTAAGTTTTTTTTTATTATGTTCAGTACTTTTAAAATAATCTATACCATAATTACCTGGGAGGCATTTCTCCATTTCAACATTAGAATGAAATGGTTCCCACTTCCAACCTATGCTTTCCTCCTGAAATTTACAATTTTCTGCTTCTATAGCAAAGAAATCATAAAATCAATCTTCAGGGTTTTTTGTTGTTTTTGTTCTTTTATTTGCCTTTGTTTTATTATTATTATTATTATTTTTTACACTACATGAACCACCAGTAGAATATAAACTGTATAGGTTAACTTTTGTGTATCTGTGTGTGTGTGTTTTCTTTTCTGTTGTTAGACCCCTTTGGAAATAGAAGTCTATCTACACTGGTGTCTTTTCTTTTTTTTTTTTTTCTTAAGATTTTATTTATTTATTTGACAGAGAGAGAGTGTGTGAGAGGGAACACAAGCAGAGGGAGTGGGAGAGGGAGAAGCAGGCTTCTCGCTGAGCAGGGAGCCTGATGCAGGGCTCGATCCCAGGACCCTGGGATCATGACCTGAGCCGAAGGCAGACGCTTAACGACTGAGCCACCCAAGTGCCCCAACACTAGTGTCTTTTCACCTTGTATAGTATTTACAAAGATTGTTCTAAGTGTTTTTCATTATATAGTCAACTTTTGGTGATAGCTTTTATATACATATTATATGCATATATGTGCGTGTATACACATACATATTTATAGATACATGCATATATACATACCTATATATAAACATGCATACATATTTTTAAACAGCCTTATTTAGATATAATTTGCATGTCATAATCACTCATTTGACAGATGCAATTTCATGTTTTTTAGTATGTTTACAAAATTGTACTACCATTACCATGTTTATTTTTATAAAAATAAAATGATGCAGTCTGCTGTCTGCATGTTCAAGGAAATCTTAATGATATTTTATCATGTCTGTGTTTTAAATGTTGACACCAGAGATATTTCCTGGATTTTTTTTTCATTGTGGTTTACTTTTGTTTGTTGTCATCTATGTGAATATATTTATATTTAGTTGTTAGTTATTGAAAAGTTGCTATGTTGCTTAAATGCGAATTTTATTTTTGGAGCTTTTTTCTCAGAAGTCTCATTTGCCTATTTAATGTTAAAAGAACATAATATTTTCTTCTATGCCTTCTTTCTACTCCAAAATATTAAATCGTTTGAGCTATGACTAGAAATTACTTCCAGCAAAAGGCAGATTTTTTTTTCCATGCTACAAAATATTTCTATATAACTGAAATGTATAGGCCCCATCTCCCACAATAAAATAATTATATAGTTGGAGAATACTTATCTCATTAATCTGTGAGTAACAACACAATGCTATTGATAATATGGTACATTAAATCTTACACCCTTGGGGCGCCTGGGTGGCTCAGTCGTTAAGCGTCTGCCTTCGGCTCAGGTCATGATCTCAGGGTCCTGGGATCGAGCCCCACATCAGGCTCCCTGCTCGGCGGGAAGCCTGCTTCTCCCTCTCCCACTCCGCCTGCTTGTGTTCCTGCTCTCGCTGTCTCTCTCTCTGTCAAATAAATAAATAAAATCTTTAAAAAAAAAAATCTTACACCCTGTTGATATATTATATTTGCAGGTAACCATGATTTGTTAGTATTATTGGGATTGAAATTTTTGTTTTGATTAGGCAATAAATTAAATTTGAAAAATATAAATTTTAAGAAAGCATGTCAAGGATTTATATATTTTGATAAAAATTATCTGCTAATGTTTAATCCATTTACACTTGTTTTCACATTTTATGATTTATGAAAATACAAAATTATAATGCAAAATTTCATCTCTAAAGGAGACTAGGCATAATTACCAATGACCTACCTGACAAGAACCAAAGAATGTATGGCCTATTAAACTAAAGACCAGACAGAGTAGGAAGAAGATAAGCATATTTTTCCATAGTTCCTTCTCATTACTCTTATCCATAGACTCCAGATCTAGCCCCCACCATTCCTTGAAAACTTTAGTTACTGAATCATTACAACTTCATTCAACTCCACTCTCATCACAATTTTTGATGAGTTCCACAGAGGTAATGACTTCAAAGCTCTGTTCTTTTTGTTCTTTGATATTATACCTTCCAGTGTTGATGTTTTCAGCTCATGTCAGCCATCCTTTCATATGATCATACCCTCGATCTTATTCCTAATGACTTTTCTATTCCAATATCTCTTATGCAGGAATCTTCATCCCTATAATGTAAAATGGTTGAGTGAAGGGGCTCCTGGGTGGCTCAGTCGTTAAGTGTCTGCCTTCAGCTCAGGTCATTGTCCCAGGGTCCTGGGATCGAGCCCCGCATCGGGCTCCCTGCTTGGCAGGGAGTCTGCTTCTCCTTCTCCCACTCCCCCTGCTTGTGTTCCCTCTCTCACTGTGTCTCTCTCTGTCAAATAAATAAAATCTTAAAAAAAAAAAATGGTTGAGTGATACAGAAGGATTCACTCACTCCTTAATGATCTCATGCAATGTTATGGCTTCACATGCCATCTCTATGTTGGTCAATGCAGTTTATTAAGTCTACTCTTGGGCTTATCACATAAGCTCAAGAAATTTATCCTAAGCTCAAAGCCACTTACACAACTACTCCATCTAGTGCTTAAAAGACACTTCAAATCTGCACATAAGAAAACAAAACTTGATTTTTCTTCCACACCCAAGCCTACTCATTTGCAGTCTACTTTATGCCAGTAAATAGCGCCCCTAAGCTTCTATAGTTCTCCATCTTCTGTGGGAAAAATAGAGATTTATCACTGCTCCTATTCTCTTTTTGACAGATGGCTTGTAATCTTTTAGCATACTCTATAGTTTCTATCATCCAGAATCTCAGCACTCCTAGCCACCTTCATTGCTTCCATCTTGCTCCTAGCCACAAATTTATATCAACTTGATTATTGCAGTAGCTTCCTAAATGTTTTTCCTACTCACCACTCATCCGCCTTTAAATTATTCAGCCCAGAATCAAACATTTATAAAAAATATTGTGTATGGCTTCTAATTAATATAATGTAAAAACCAGCATTTTTACTCTGAGCTAGAATGTTCTAAATGTTCTTGCTCCCAGTGACTTTCCATTCCTTTATTTTTATTTTTATTATTTTTTTAAAGATTTTCATTTATTTATTCATGAGAGACAGAGAGAGAGAGAGAGGCAGAGGGAGAAGCAGGCTCCCAAGGAGCAGAGAGCCCGATGCGGGACTCGATCCCAGGACCCTGGGATCATGACCTGAGCCGAAGGCAGACGCTTAACCATCTGAGCCACCCAAGCGCCCTTTCCATTCCTTTCTATAAGCACTTTCGTTTTCCCCTGGCACTACTTAGAGATATTAGACTTCTTTCTGTTATTAGAAAGTATTCCCCTCCCCCCCAATAAATAAATAAAAACCTCTTAACTCCGTGACTTTGCCCATTCAGTTCCATCTACCTGAACTACCTTCCTATACTTCTTTTTGTTTTCTTCTCAAATATCAGCTTATGTGTTCAGCTTACCTGCCTATGATACTCATTAGTCTCCTTTCAACTCACCAAGAGCCTCATGCTTGTTCATTTTATAGCCATAATTATCTACATGAAACATATATTTTATCTATATACCTCCTATTTTCTTCTAGAATATAAGTCCCACGAAGGGAGAGTGTTTCTGAAGCCTCAGTACACAGTAGTTTCTCAATAATTTTTTTAGAAGAATAAATGTATAATATTATCTCTTTGACACAGAGCTTTCAAATTCTAGTCTGTAAGCATTAATTACCTAAATAAGTTCAAGCCACAATGTTTACTTATTTCCTGTTATATGGACATCATTAGCATCTCCAAATATCATTTAACATACTAGAAGGATATATAATGTTGAAAAACGTTCCAACTTTGAGATCATATACTAAGTGAAAATAACAACAACAAAACCCCACATAAATCAATGATAAAGTTTTCAGTATTTATAAGCAAAATACATAGTAAATAAATGATGGGTTAGGCAATATAAGATAGATTTTACAGCATAGACATCTATGAGGAGATGGTAATTGAGCTAAGAACTACATGATCAGATGGGGTATTTTCCAGAGAGAATCAAAAGGGAAAAATGAAGGGGGGGAATCAGAGGGGGAGGTTAACCATGAGAGACTATGGACTCTGAGAAACAAACTGAGAGTTCTAGAGGGGAGGGGGCTGGGGGGATGGGTTAGCCTGGTGATGGGTATTAAAGAGGGCACCTATTGAATGGAGCACTGGGTGTTAATGCAAACAATGAATCATGGAACACTACATCAAAAACGAATGATGTATGGTGAATAACATAACACAATACAATTAAAAAATATATATAAATACCCAAAGCAAAAACCCTTAAATTTCATAGATAGTAATTCTAATGTAGCTCCACAAATTTCCCCAATCCCCAACAAAACCTCAATCTCCATAGTATTTGTCTTTATGTTAGAACATCAAGTACAATTGGGGCGCCTGGGTGGCTCAGTCATTAAGCGTTTGCCTTCGGCTCAGGTCGTGATCCCAGGGTCCTGGGATCAAGCCCCGCATCAGGTTCCCTGCTCCGCGGGAAGCCTGCTTCTCCCTCTCCCTCTGCTGCTCCCCCTGCTTGTGTTCCCTCTCTCCCTGTCTCTCTCTATATCAAATAAGTAAATAAAATCTTTATAAAAAAAAAGAACATCAAGTACAATTATTGCAATATGGCTGGAGAGAAATGAAGGTATCAATATTATGTTGGTATCAAGAAGAAAGTACAATGATAAAACTATGAGCTTGACATATAATAGGGGTTAAAGTGCTTTAGATTATGTACATGACATCCTAGACTTTATTCTTTTATGTAAGCAGATGTAACTGAGCAGTATAAGGGGGATAGGTGATTCTACAAGATCATTAAGGGATCTAGTTCCTTCTTTCCTATTGCTCTGCTCTGTCATCAACTTAAGTATTATCCTCCTCTACATGTTCAAAACACTGAGGAAAGTGGAGAGACAGTCATATCATTTTAAGGACATGACAAGTGCAGTCATTTACTTTGTTTCACAACCCATTGGTCAGAATTTAGCTACATGGTCAAAGTTGCTGCAAGTGAGGTTATGGTATGGAATCTATTTCTTGATGGTAATATACAAAGCTAAAATTTGAGGATTTTTTTTTACTAAATGATTAAAGCTAGAACAGGTAGGTACTGTAAGACAATTAACAGTGTCTGACAGACAATGAAATACCACCACTGCCACGATACAGAACATTTTCAGCACTACAAGAAAGTTTGTACCACTCATTTGTAGTTAATCACCTCCCCTTACCTTCTGGAATTTGGTGATAGATCTGCTTTCTATCAGTGTAGTTTTGTATTTCTAGAACCAGAAAAATAGAATCATAGAGCATTTACTCTTTTGTGAGTGACTTTTTTTCACTAAGAATAATGTGTTTCAGATTTATCTATGTTTGTGCATGTGGAATGTGTGTTCATTCATTTTCATTGCTTAATACTTTTCCATTGCATGTATACACCTCAATTTGTTTACCCATCAGTTGATTCACATAATAGATGTTACTAGTTTTTAGCTTCTGTCAGTAAAACTGCAAAAAAAAGGAAAAAAAAAGTTTACTAACAAATTTTGATGTGGACATATGTTTCATTACATTTGGTTAAACATCCAGGAACAGGATTGGTTAACAATAGGGTAAATGTGTATTTACCCTAATAAGAAACTAGGTTAGTGATAGGGTAGGTGTGTTTTTACCCTTATAAGAAACTACCATATTATTTTCCAAAATGGTTGTACCATTTAGCATTTTCATCAAAAAGGTATGGCTTTCATTTTCTCAACATCTTCATGGAGTCTTTAATTGTTGCTGTTCTAGTAGATTTAGAGTGGTATCTCATTCTGGTTTTTTTATTTGCATTTCTCTAATGTATAAGATAGCTGAAAATTCTATGTATGCTCATTTTCCTTCTATATATGTTCTCTGGCAAAATGTTTAAATTATTTGCTCTTTTTTTAATTTGCACTTTTGTTGCTTTTAATATTGAGTGGTAAGAGCTCATATTTTCTAGATAAAAATAATTTTTTTAAATATTTATTTTATAGATATTTTCTCACACTCTGAAATTTATCTTTCCATTTTCTTATCGTTGTCTTCTGGAGAACAAATGTGTTTTTATTTTGTCAAAGTTCAAATTTATACTTAGTGTTTTTACATCTTACTTAACAAATATTGTCCAGTTCAAGGTCACTAATATTTTGTCTTGTTTTCTTCTACAAGTTTGATATTGTTAGTTCTTTATATTTAGGTCTGTGATCCACTTCAGTTTAATTTTTGATTAAGATTAGTGTTGAGATTCATATTGTAGTTAGTAAACCAGTTATTCTAGTACATTTGTTGAAAGATTATCCTTTTCCTGTTGAATTAGCTTAGAACTTTTGTTGGAAATCAATTGACCTCTATTTCTAAGTTATTATATTACATTGACATTTATTTTTATTATTTTTCCAATACCACATCATGACAAACCATTCTTACATGATATTACTAAAAAAGTAAGAACTCCAAACCAAGTAAAGTTATCCAGTAACCAATTTACTTCTACATAGTCTGATGACTACATTGTGAGAATCAGGCTGATTAATCACATTTTGATCCCAAGATCTGTTCTTTACCTTATTTGCCTTGCACAATGCCCACTGGATGATGTTCTAATGGAATCAACTATGTGGACACTTTGTTCTTTGGTAAAATTGTGCTTAGACACCTGCTGAATATTGGAAACAAGCTGTTTGTTTATTCTTCCTGTCTCTTTCCTGTCTGTGTCAGTGCATTCCCTTGCCACCTCTTAGAAAATACTTCTTTTGAGTTTCCAGAAATTGCTGCACCCATGTAATTTTATTCTCTCCTGTTGTTTCTTCAGGTCACTAGTAGTTTCGACTTCTCACCATTGTTGTTTCATGAGTGCTTCAACATCTATTGCTGTTTTCCTTACCCTTCTCTCGTATCTCTCTAAATAGTCCTTTTAAGAATGCTATGTTTTCTGCTGGGTCCCAGACTGAAACTAATACAGTCAGAGATCCAACTAAAAATAGATTCTGATTAATAATGGCCAGCTTTAAGAAAATTGGCCAGGATATGTGCATAAACTATCTCCAGAGTTTAATAAATAAAAGGGGGTATTAAGTAACCATATATCGGTCTCTTGTTTTTCAGCCCTCTTCCTGAAGACAAGAAATCAGTCATTCAGCAGTAATGAGTCCCAGAGCTGAAGTACCAAACTCCAGTGAGGAGTGACTACGCCAGAAAACTAAGGTAAGATCTTGACTTCTTCAATATTTTCAGCGAGTGGAAATTTTTGACAAATGATGAAACCTAGTTCTGTCTTCCTTGGTCCTGATTTTGAATATAAAAAGACAAGTTTCTTATAAACATATCTATGGAGATATCAAATATTAAATTAAAAAACAATCAAGAATCTTAATGAAGCTTTAAGAAAGCATTATATATGACGTCTTTATTTTAAGAAATAGAGAAGCAACCTTAGCACACCTTTAATAAGAACAATGGCCAGATCAGCAATATGGATATCTAAAGTTGAAATAATCCAAATCCCTTTCATGGAAGGCACATAAAATACTGAACATAATAAAGAAAAATTCACTCTAAGTCAGAGCTGTCCTTAGAAAAGGGAAAGGGAAATTTCCAGTGAAAAATGGACCTGTATACCAAATTGTGAACAGCTAGAGGTGAAAGACGCAGTGGTTTTCAACCATGTTTGTACTCTCAATTTATATTTAAAATGTTTGCATCCATATTTATAAATTATATTTTTTTCTAAAGTATTCTTACCCAGTTTTTCAGTAAAACATGTATTAATCCTTTACTTAATCCTTGCTGTACCTTAAGGATTTATCATGATTCACTGTGAAATTTTCTGCATTTTGTTGGTAAATTTGCTGATAAATTTATTTATATAATGATATATATTTATTTATATAATGATATATAATAATTGGTCCTTTGAATAAATATGCTATAATTATTTTTCTATGAATTATAATTAAATCTAAAGTTTTAAAATATTTTTATTGAAAATAATATTTATTCCTGTGTTATTTTACTTAATCTTGCCAGCGTTTTGTGTTTTTACCTAATCATTTAAAAGCTTCAAGATTATGGACACTGTTGATAAACTTCATTCTTCTTAAATCACTATCATACTGATTTCTGCTCTCATATTAATTAAATTTATTTTTCTCTATGTTGGCTTATTCTGTTGTTCTTTCTCAACATATGAATTTAATTTTCAAACTTTATTATTTTCTAATTTTTGCACATAAAGCTTGTGGTACAGATTAGTAGCTGTTCAGAGAATGTTGTGTTTCCTTCTACCTGTGATCAAAGAGAAAAACTACATTTCTGCACTGGGCATGACCATATGGCCAAATTTCAGCCAAATGGAATATGAATAGATAAGCCATTACAGGTTCAAGAGTAGAAACTTTGCCAAGTTCTACTATGTTCTCATAAACCAAACATGCTGTAGTTTGCACAGTAGGAATTACTGATGAGATTTGGCAGTTTACTGAAATGAGTTCTGGACAAAAGCAGAAACTTTATGAGGAATACATTCATTTTATAAACCAAGGAATAAGTATGGATTTTTTTTTATCAAGTAAGTAAGTGATATTGGAGTTTGATGGCAATTTTCTAATTCTTGAGGTATAGATATAATTATGTGTGAAAGAGGTTTGGATTTATGTTTCTTCCATTCAAAGGAACAAACTGAGAAAAAAATTTGTGTCAAAATTCCAAATTGCCTTTTACAAATATATTTCACATAACAACTAAATATTTATATGATAGCCTGGTTTTTTAATTCTTCAAATTCTGTTTAATGCTCAGAATGATACAGGCTAATGAAGAAAGTAGACACATCTCAATCCAGTATTTTATAAAAATATTATTTCTCATAGATAATAATGAGTTCAGATGTTAAACTTATGCTATTTTTTATTCAAGTATAATTAACATAAACTTACACCATTTTACCTGTGGACTGAAACAGGTCAACTGGGTTCATTAAAACGATGCCTTGTATTAATTTGTGCATCCAATTTTATTCTGATAAATTTTATGATGAATATTGTTGATAGACAAACATATAAGACATTTCTAATGTTCACAGATGTTCTCAATCTAAGATCACTAACTATAGGAATATGAAAATCTTGTTATGGAGACAATGAAGTAGAAAAAAATTATTATTTCTTTCATTAAATAAATCATCTGCACAACCTGCCAGTTTTAAAAATAATTTTGAATAGATCATTGTATTGAAAGGAATTTTATTTATTTAATAATATGGTGAGGAAAATTTTCAAAAATGTTGAAAAAGTAATCTTTCTTAATAGGATTTGATCTAAGCTTAATGAGAAGAATTATGAAAAATAAATAAATGGAAAAGGGTGACATGGATTTCAGCTCTGCTTCTATTTCTACCTTTCTGCCCCACATATCTTCATTGGTGGGATGTGTAAGCCTGATTCTGTTTTTTGTTTTTTTTTTTTAAGATTTTATTTATTTAGAGAGAGAGTGAACAAGTGAGAGAGAGAGAAAGCGTGAGCATGAGCAGGGGAGGAACAGAGGTAGAGGGAGAAGCAGACTGGGGGCTCAGGGACTCCAGGATCATGACCTGAGCTGAAGGCAGACACTTAACCGACTGAGCCACCCAGGTGCCCCTGTAAGCCTGATTCTTAATATATTTTCAGTATGCTTGTTGGCATAGAGAAATCCACTGATAAGTCCCTTTAATTAGCATGTGCTTTAATTGCTCTTCCCATTTCTCTCTGCTATTGAATTTTAATTCTTCTTAAAATGAAATGCTAATGGTGTGGGGTTCTGTCAAGTGAGATGCACCATGCAAATACTCTATACACATTCTTTTTTGGAGCATCCCACAAGTTCTGGTGTATTGTGTTTCCATTTTCATTTGTCTCAAGAAACTTTTTTTTTTTTAAATCTCCATTTAATTTCTTCCATACATTCTATTCTGGTTCTTAAAATCATGAACACACCCTTCCAATTACCAAGTCTTTGTAATGATAAAATAATTGAAATGAAGCCCTGAATTCAAATTCATAGTTAATCTGGGATTATATGTAATATACACTAGTAGAAAAAAAAAGAGATTGTTTTAAACAAATATGGTAAACAATAGTATTAACTCTCCCCCCCGAATTTATAATTTTTTGGTGTTCTCTTATCCTTTTTATTTTATCCAGTAATAGTACGTATGTTTAATAAATGATCAGACTTGTGCTTTATCTGTGATTTCATTTCCAGTAGGTTTTTATCTAAATAAAACAAAATATATCTTATTTCAAGTTTGGATAATAATAATGAAGCAATATGCATTTTTATTTTTAATTATTTATTTATTTATTTTTATTTAAATTCAATTAGCCAACATAGAGTACATCATTAGTCTCAGATGTAGTGGTCAACAATTTATCAGTTGTGTATAACACCCAGTGTTCATCACATCCCGTATCCTTAATGCCCATCACCCAATTACTCCCTCCCCCCACCTACCTCCCCTCTAGCAACCCTCAGTTTGTTTCCTATAGTTAAGAGTCTCTCATGGTTTTTATCCTTCTTTGATGACTTCCCACTCAGTTTTCCCTCCCTTCCCCTATGATCCTCTGTGCTGTTTCCTATATTCCACATATGAGTGAAACCATATGATAATTGTCTTTCTCTGATTGACTTATTTCGCTCAGCATAATACCTTCCAGTTCCATCCACATCAATGCAAATGGTAAGTATTCATCCTTTCTAATGGCTGAGTAATATTGCATTGTGTATATATACCAATCTTCTTTATCCATTCATCTGTCAATGGACATCTCGGCTCTTTCCACAGTTTGTCTGTGTGATACATCACATTAATAAAAGGACAAGAACCATATGACCCTCTCAATTAATACAGAAAAAGCATTTGACAAAATACAGCATCCTTTCTTGACTAAAACTCTCCACAGTGTAGGGATGGAGGGAGCATACCTCAATATCATAAAAGCCATCTATGAAAAGCCCATAGCAAATACCATTCTCAATGAGAGCTTTTCTCCTAAGGTCAGGAACATGACAGGGATGCTCACTCTCACCACTGTTATTCAGCATAGTACTAGAAGTCCTAGCCTCAGCAATCAGACAACAAAAAGAAAAGGCATTCAGATTAGCAAAGTAGTCAAACTTTCACTCTTAGAAGATGACATGATACTTTATGTGTAAAACCCAAAAGCCTCTACCCCAAAATTGCTAGAACTCATACAGGAATTCAGCCATGTGGCAGGATATAAAATAATGCACAGAAATCAGTTGCATTTCTATACACTGAGACTGAAGAAAGAGAAATTAAGGAATCAATCCCATTTACAATTGTACCAAAAGCAATATTCATTTTTAACTAGAAATATATAAAGCAAATTAACATTTGCCAAAGGCATTTATTTCTATTTTGCTTAGAAATCATACTACAAAAAAATCTTTAAAAATTACCATTACTGGGGCGCCTGGGTGGCTCAGTCGTTAAGTGCCTGCCTTTGGCTCAGGTCATGATCCCAGGGTCCTAGGATCCAGTCCAGCATCGGGCTTCTTGCTTGGCAGGAATCCTGCTTCTCCCTCTCCCATTCCCCCTGCTTGTGTTCCCTCACTCGCTATGTCTCTCTCTGTCAAATAAATAAATAAAATCTTTAAAAAAAATTCCCATTACTATATGTGGAGTTTGAGATGTTATAAAATACATGGATGTCAGATATATGGCATTAAGAAATTCTTTGAATGAATTATATATGTGTGTGTACATATAGTTATTTTTTACAAATACTGTTGAACACAATATCAGGAAAAAAAGGAAAAAAAAATGTTATTTTACTGTTTTTTCCCTTATGTTAGAATATATTATCCTGCTTCTTCATATGTCTTTTTTTTTTATGCTGGATATAATTTTTAAAAGACATATGGGGGGCGCCTGAGTGGCTCAGTCAGTTAAGGGTCTGCCTTTGGCTCAGTTCATCATCCTGGAGTTCTAGGACCAAGCCCAGAGGTGGACTCCCTGCTCAGTGGGGAGTCTGCTTCTCTCTCTCCCTCTGCCCCTCCCTCCTGCTCCCGTTTGCTCTCTCTCTCAAATAAATAAATAAATCTTAAAAAAATAAAAAGCATATGGAAATGTTGTGAATATTATTTGGCAACAGAGAAAATTCACATTCTTCTATCTGAAAATTAAGCTGAGGTCCTATTATTTTTTCCAGTTAGGAATTTAACTGAGTTAATGCTGTTACAGCTTCAGCTGTAATATTTTGAAGACAGTATATGTTTTGTATTATGATAGGTCTGTCCATGTTGCAAGATTTTGGGCTTTTAAGCATGGTAATACAAATACTTATCTCTACTTTTCAGTGCAGGTCCCCCAGACTTTATGCCACCATGAACTCAAGAAAATAAATTATGGAAGAGATATAAAAATTATCTTTGTACTTGGATACCTTAGAATTGCAATCTATCACGCCTGGTAATTTAACCTTAAAAGCTGTAATAGTTCTTATTACTCTAAAAGACTTCCTCTGTCTATATCAGCCTAAACTTCCCAGCCTCAGCAAATACTCCTGTGGCCAACAATCTGATCACCTAGATAGGACTGACTTTCTGTACACATTATTTCTTTAGATTTCTTGCATTCTCAGCTCTTCACTAATTTAATAATGCACTTTTAAAAGTTTACCCAGTGTTTTCTAGTACTCATGATGAGAACATTGTAGTATATAGTCTAAATTAGACTATATACTAGTTGAAAGGAGAACTTGGAGTAATTCTTCATGTCAAAGCAAAAACCGCACTGGGCAATATTAAACAGGCAGGGAAGACTTTATTCAAGGCTATTGCAAGAAGGGAAACAGGCCAGAACTTAGTCTGTTTAACCCTGCCAAAATAAAAACAAAGGTCAAGGAAGGGTTTTTAAAAGCTAGGTGTGAGGAAGATCACAGACCATCATTTGCTAACTGGGTTTACCCAGAGGAAAAGTACATTTTCCATTTATATTCATGATAAGAGGTAGTTTTAAAACTTGGAGCAAGTTGGATCCAGTGGATGTCTGTTCAGTCAGTCAGTGCACTTGGGGGTACTGTTGAGAGTTGCCAATGATGAACTCTATTCAAGCCATGGCGACAGAATTAATATGAAAGCAAAACTTGGGACCAACAATATTAAATAGCCAAGAAAGACTTTATTTTTTTTTTTTAAAGATTTTATTTATTTATTTGACAGAGAGAGACACAGCGAGAGAGGGAACACAAGTAGGGGGAGTGGGAGAGGGAGAAGCAGGCTTCCCGCGGAACAGGGAGCCCGATGCGGGGCTCGATCCCAGGACCCTGGGATCATGACCTGAGCCGAAGGCAGACGCTTAACCGACTGAGCCACCCAGGCGCCCCTATTTATTTATGTAACAATTGATATCATCATTTTAAAGATTTATTTTTTTTTTTTTGAGAGAGAGCATGCAAGTGGGGGGAGCAGCAAATGGAGAGGGAGAGAATCTCAAGCAGGCTCCCCACTGAGCTCAGAACTGGCCGTGGGGCTTGATCCCACGATCCTGAGATCATGACCTGAGCTGAAATCAAGAGTCAACACTTAATTGGCTGAGCCACCCAGGTGCCCCTGAAAACATCATTTTAAACACCACATTAATAGTTTGTGTTTACCATTATTGCTGAGTAATAATTAGCCCAGATTCATCAATTGCTTACCACTACAGACATATATTTGTTACTGCTTTTATATAAAGGATACAGATGAGCCACACTTAGGTGGACTAAACCCAGATCTATACGTCTTCTCATTTTGGAATGCAGCCTACAGGATTAGCTTGGATATGTTGTTGTCATAGTGGAGGACAGAGTGAGATAAGCCCACAAAACCATGCAATTTCATTTAAAGTTTCTGCTTAGATGGGACCTTTATCATGGCAGGAGTGAATCCACTTCATGCAATATACATGAGTCAGTCACATTAGAATGGACATGGGTGCTAATCCTGTTAAATGAGTAAGAAGGTATTTGGGATCAAATAATTCAATCTACCATAAATATTGTACAAGCACACTATAAGCATACTATATAAATTGAGAAAAATAATGTAAACCATGTCTGTTATTAACATAACCTTCAACACTGTACTTAAGCACCAAAGCACTAATCAGTAAAATCCAAACTGTAAAATAAATGAAGCATGCAGATATGAAATATTAATACAAAAATGTCAAGAGGTTCGGACTATGTGATCTTGTCCATAGTTTATAAAAAGAATATGTAGTATTTTCTTATACTCAGTTAATAAAAATAATTAATAAAACTGCTAGAACAGTTTATGAAGAATTTTCTTTCTTTTTTTTTTAAAGATTTTATTTATTTATTTGACAGATACAGCAAGAGAGGGAACACAAGCAGGGGGAGTGGGAGAGGGAGAAGCAGGCTTCTCGCCGAGCAGGGAGCCCGATATGGGGCTTGATCCCAGGACCCTGGGACCATGACCCAAGCCAAAGGCAGACGCTTAACGACTGAGCCACCCAGGCGCCCCAATGAAGAATTTTCAAAAAGTTGGCTGAGTCCAATATTATATTAAATCAAAATTTACTGTTCACTGGTACTTAAGTTATCAGACACAAATTATATGCAATCCAGAGAAAAGTTTCCAGCAACTATACACAAATTGAATGTCATTGATATATGTAAAGAAAATCCAAATAAAAGGATAGATTAACAGGTTTTTTAGTTAGAAAGTTCCAAAAGTATTATGAAATGCCAGTTTTATACAATCACCAAAAATTCAATAAATATTAATCCAAATAACTCTAATTTATTTTGAAAGACCTAGAGAAGTTGATTATAAAATGTGGTGTAAGTAGGGGCGCCTGGGTGGCTCAGTTGTTGGGCGTCTGCCTTCAGGTCAGGTCATGATCTCAGGGTCCTGGGATCGAGCCCCATATCGGGCTCCCTGCTCCGCGGGAAGCCTGCTTCTCTCTCTCCCACTCCCCCCGCTTGTGTTCCCTCTCTTGCTGTGTCTCTCTCTGTCAAATAAATAAATAAAATCTTTAAAAAAAATGTATTTAAAAAAATGTAGTGTATTTATGGACAGTTAAGGCATATCTAAAAAACCCAAATTATATCTCATTATTGCATATTTATATTACATAAATATTGTATATGATTATAATTATTAGCAAACAATCATTATCCTATAATCAGATGCAAATATTTATAGAAACTTGGTTGTGAAAGAGGTGGTTTTACAAGTCAAGGGGATGATGTAATATCTACAAATTAAGAAAAGTTTTATAAAAATTTTTTTATAGAAAAAATAATCATTACTTTGAATCACAGATATAAGGAAATTTTATATGTATTTAAAGTTATTGAAGAAACAAGAGTGTCTTTCTGATCTCGAGTCATAAATGAATGAAATGTTTTACTTCAAAATTAAATCTTCTATACAATATTTAATTATATAAACAGTGTTAAAAACAGCAAAGAAATTGATAAAAATTTTGCATCATATATGGCAGTACTTGCATCATGCATGAACAATATTTGAAATAAATGATTCTATATATTCATAGTAAAAACAAAACACCAAAAGAAAAATAAGGCAAATATATATGAAAAATCAATTTTTAAGAGCGTATCAGTGAAAGTATTAAAAGTTGCATTCAAATGTAACAGTTGCATACCATTTCACAGGGATCAGACTTACAAAAATACATTTTTTTTCAATTATAACTTCATATGAGGATGGTAGAGCAAGAGACTCTTCTATAATATCAGTAGATGTATAAATTGTACAATTTTGGGAAGCAATAAAATTTAGCAGGATTGAATATGTACCTCTCTCAAACCTAGCAATTTCATTTCTATATGCCCTGAAAATTGTTTTGTAAGTGTACACCAAGTGAGAGGTTTAAAAATATTCCCGAGGTGCCTGGGTGGCTCAGTTGTTAAGCATCTGCCTTCGGCTCAGGTCATGATCCCAGGGTCCTGGGATCGAGTCCCGCATCGGGCTCCCTGCTCCGCGGGAAGCCTGCTTCTCCCTCTCCCACTCCCCCTGCTTGTGTTCCCTCTCTCACTGTGTCTCTCTCTGTCAAATAAATAAATAAAATCTTTTAAAAAAATAAAAATAAAAATATTCCCTGCAATATTATTTGCATAATTCAAGAATTATCAGGAAAATGGTCAAATTAAATTATCATTAGATAAACTACATATTGTTGCTTATATCTGAGCAAACTTCTACATGTCATCATGAATAACTGTAACAGAACTATGAATAAAAAAACACAGCAAATACATAAATTATAAACTTTATATATAACATGAATGATGAGAACAATAGGATAATTAAATCACACACACATACATATGAATAGCACAATAATGTGATATAATGGATAAAAATGTGCATTGGTAGCATTACATAACAAAGCCATGGTAGTGGTTCTTCAGAAGGAGAATTTTAAATTACTGAATAAAATAAAGGAGTTTTAAATTTTAATTTATTTTTTCAGTAATACAAATAACATAAATGAAGCAAAAATTAAAAACATAAACATGCTAATTCTGAATAGAGTGCATATTATGGAATGTTTGCTATATTTCCCTTTTTATCTGTGGTTGAAAAGAATAACTTTTCTGACAAAGGAAAAAACAAAAGAAGTTCAGTGGATTATGTTTTCACTATACTCAACATGTTTATTTTATATTATTACTCTCACTTATGGGAGAACCCAGGTAAGGACTATTTATAAACTAAGTAATTTTGTAGTGTAGTGTAAGCTCCATAAGAGTAAGGGCTTTGCCTCTTTGGTTTACTGCTGTAACACCTGCATGTAGAATAGCGTCAGGCACATGGTGTCAAGTACATGTTTTTTAATTGAATGAATGATTAAATGAATGTGTTAATGGAAGTAGTGTTCTAGGAAATTGTGATCCACTATATTAATTTTCACTTAACTTCCTGGGTGGTCGGTTTATCAGAATTTCTTCATCTTTTTAAACATACCTATGTAATAAAGTCCTTTTTGCCTTCATGAGTCAGTATATAGGACAGGGGTGAGCAAATGACTACACATGGGCCAAATGAAGCTTGCCATCTGTTGTTGTGTGATGACCCATGAGCCACACAAAACAGGTTTTACATTTCAAATGGCTGAAACAAATCAAAAGAAGAATAATATTTTGTGACATGTGACTTTATATGAAACTCAATTTTAGTATCCATAAATCAAGTTTTATTGGAGCACAGCCATGGTCATTTGTTTGCATGTTGTCTATAGCTGTTTTTGTGCTAAATAGCAGCGTTGAATAGTTGTGGCAGAAACTATATGTCCCAAAAAGCTTAAGAGGTACTGCCTAGCCTTTGATAGAAAACATCTGCCTACCTTTGGTATAGGAATATCAAAAACTCATGTTGTAGTTAAGCTTTGCTTTCTTTGATGTACCCTCCAATATTGGCTTACGTTTTCCTATCATGCCTCTATCACAAGTAGTCATCATACTTAGTGTTTATGAGTGTACACGTGGAAGTATATCTGGATGCGTGGATGCATGGAAGTAATTGTCTTCTTGTTCTTTCTGACAAGAATGGGAAGTCAGATAGCTTGTCTTGAAAATTTTCCAGTGTCTAACAGAGAGCCTCCTACATAGTAGAAGGTATAAAGATGCATTCATGGAAGGATAAATATGTAAATTTTAATTTATTCTCTCAGTGAGGGTCTCTGGGAATTGCTCACATGTCAATCATCTAGAAAAGGGCCCATTTTTACCTCAGTTTTCTAAAAAAATATGCATGTTCAACCATATGACAGATGACTAATTGTTTAGTATAAATTATGTGTTAAAGTTATTGCATGGAAATTGCATCTGTAAATATCTAACTTACACATGAATTGCTAAGAGAGAGAAACACTTTCTATTTTTACATTTCATGTTTGAGATGGTGATGCACAATTATAATATTCAGAGCACTGTGTTTATTGAAATTCTTATTCTAAAATGCAAATAAGGAAAGTTTTAGAGATTTTAAGGAAGTTAATCAGGGCTGATAGAGTGCAGGGATCATTGTAGGAATTCATTAAATGTTATTTATTTTTATATGTCTAAGTGAGGCTTTGTTTTTTTATTTGCCATAGTCAAATTTATTTTTTTTCAATATTTGAGATGATAGAGTTTTATTTAAAAATAAGTTTTGAAAAGAAATTTCTAACAAATTTAAAAAGATTTTTTGGAAAATTTATAGACACAGATTGTCTTTAAGACCAAAATGATACCATATTTTATTTGAGATTTTTACTCAGCTCTTTTTTGCCATGAATAGTTCAGGTACCATTTGTCTCTGAAGCATGAATCCCAAATAAAAATAAATGCTGTTATTATTTTGGACATAGCTTCTTATGCAAGCCCTCTGAATTCCATTTAAAAGGAAAAAAAAGCACCAACCTCTAATATTAGAATTCTAATATCTAAAATATTAAAATGTAATATTGTCTGATGGCACTTTATTTTATATCTTCCCTTTTAAACAGATGTTTAAAAAATAGTGGATATGACTGGCATTTGGATGTAAGCTTTTTCCCCCATTTATAAATTTGTTAACAATCACTTAATCATGTGAGTTAAGATCACTTCATATATTTGTTCAAAACCTTGAAAAATAATCCTTAAAAATAAAAACCATGCAGACAAATTAATTTTATCTTTAATACTTACTCAATCCCTGAAAATTTCAGTGGGTTAAGCTATACCTTTTGAGAGAAATCAGAATGGGTGTGAGTTTATAAGGTATTTCAAATTTTTCACGTCAAAGATGAAATCATGAGTATTTGGCATGGGAAAAAATAATTTTATTTAAGAAAGCTATAAGAAGGGGTGCCTGGGTGGCTCAGCCAGTTAAGCATCTGCCTTCAGCTCAGGTCATGATCTCAGGGTCCTGGGATTGAGCCCTGCATCAGACTCCCTGCTCAGCAGAAGTCTGTGTCCCTCTTCCTATGCCCCTCCCCCTGCTCCTGCTCTCTCTCATAAATAAATAAAATCTTAAAAAATAGAAAGCTCTAAGGAAATGACCAAAATTTGGAATTAATTTTAGCTGTTAGAAAATTTGTTCATCGATTTAAAAGAGTTTGTGTCAGAAAATTAAAAGGGACATTTTTTCATAGACTAGTTTAGGAGAAATGAAATGTAAAGTTTGTATGTCAACCAGGAAAAAGGTATATATACACTATTATATATTATATATAAATTACATATATATATATATATATATATATATATATATATAAACAAATTATGTCTTTCAAGAATGGGAATTCAAAATAGGGATTTAGTTACATAGGTGTTAGAGGATTATCTATCAGAATTTTATCACTGGGGTAATCCACGTTGAAGAACTCCACAAAGTAGTTACCATTTTTTGTGTGAGAACACAAAAGGGGAGAAAATGGGGCCAAGCAATGGAGGAGTGATGAGGGAAACAGCAATGTAGGGAAGGGTATGGAGGAGTTGGAATGGAGGCTGTGGATAGTGTTTTTGCAGTTGTATCTAATGGACTACAATGAAGGTGAAGCTTGTCTGGGAGTGTTTAGAAGAAGTTAGAAGTTGGAATCAACTGCCAATTCCAGAGTCAAGTGCTTTTGCTGAGCCAGAGTGTCAAGATATGGCAAATTGCCACTGAGCAAGCTAAATTATCCTATAGAAAATATGACAAAGATAGCACTTGAAATGATTTTCAGTGACACTCTGTTAGTTTGTCAATAATTCATTTCCTCTCTGAGCTACTCTCTATCTACTTATAGTGGAGATATGTGGTTCCCACCATAAAAACACTGTGAGCCAAGCTATCACTTAAGATGAAATTCAGGAGCTATTTCACCCTCTTTGTTTTTCACTTCTTGTGTGGAAACAAGACTGTGATCTGATTGCCTAAATTTTTGTATTTCTGTTCAGTTAGCTTTCTGTAGATATAATATATAAGGCATATGGATAGGTATTTACTTACTATATAATGATGTATTTATTTATTTATTTATTAAAGATTTATTTATTTATTTAAGAGAGAGAGAGCACGTGCAAGCAGGCAGAGGGGCAAAGGGAGAGGGAGAGAGAGAATCCTGAAGCAGACTCCCGCTGACCACAGAGCCTGAGGTGGGACTCGATCCCAGGACCCTGATATCATGACCTGAGATGAAACCAAGAGTCGACCGCTTAACCGACTAAGCCACCCAGGCACCCCAAGGTCTTTATGTTTTTAAGGACATAATATTTGTTGTAGTGTACTAAGTTATGATCTGCAGTACACCAGTAATGATCAGATTCCAAAGAATGTCACCGCTATGATATTGCATGTAGTTGTCTGAGTTAGTGAAACATGTATAAAATACAAGAGGGAGCTCTCTTTTAATACTTTGATGAGAGGGCTCCTGTGTGTTGTTTATTCCAGAAATGACATAAAATACTGCATACTCATGAAATGATCTATGACAATACTCATTTTTCATTCCATAAATAATTTATGTAATATATTGAAATGTTCTCTTAAAATTTGTTTTTAGTTTATGGCAGTTTGAAACCTAGGTATATTCATAATTACCCTAAAGTTCTTTAGATGCTACTTGACCTAATTTTTACATGTCATTTCATAGATATATTTATCAGTCACTATATATTCATTACTTTTGATTGTGTGTAACTACTTTGCTATGGATTTTCCTCCTTTGATTTGTAGCAATATCATCTATGCATAGAGTTGGAATGCTTTCAAGCAAAGTGTGAGTAGCACTTTGGGTGTTGAATTTGATAAATTCTTTTTAGATTTTGGATACTAACCCTTTATCCAATATGTCATTTGTGAGTATCTTCTCCCATTACCTAGGTTGACTTTTAGTTTTGTTGATTGTTTCCTTTGATGTGCAAAGGCTTTTTAATGCTGATAAAGTCCCAATAGTTCATTTTTGCTTTTGTTTCTCTTGCCTTTGGAGATGTATCTAGCAAGAAGTTGCTGATGCCAAGGTCAAAGAGGTTGCTGCCTGTGTTCTCCTCGAGGATTTTGATGGATTCCTGTCTCACAATTGGGTCTTTCATCCATTTTGAGTTTATTTTTCTGTATGGCATAAGAAAGTGGTCCAGTTTCATTCTTCTGCATGTGGCTGTCCAATTTTCCCAACACCATTTGTTGAAGAGACTTTTTTCCATTGGATATTCTTTCCTGCTTTGTTGAAGATTAGTTGACCATAGACTTGAGGGTCCATTTCTGGGTTTTCTATTCTGTTCTGTTGATCTGTGTGTCTGTTTTAGTTCCAGTATCATGCTGTCTTGATGATTACAGGTTGGTAATAGAGCTTGAAGTCTGCAATTGTGATGCCTCCAGCTTTGGTTTTCTTTTTTAACATAACTTTGGCTATCCGGGGTCTTTTCTGGTTCAATACAAATTTTAGGATTGTTTGCTCTAGCTCTGTGAAAAATGCTGATGGTATTTTGATCAGGATTGCATTGAATGTGTAGATTGTTCTGGGTAGCATAGACATTTTAACTAATATTTTTTCTTCCAGTCCATGATATGGAATGTTTTTCCATTCCTTTGTGTCTTCCTCAGTTTCTTTCATAAGTATTCTAGTTTTCATAGTACAGATCTTTTACCTCTTTGGTTAGATTTATTCCTGGGGGTCTAATGGTTTTTGGTGCAACTTTAAATGAGATCAATTCCTTGATTTCTCTTTCTGCTTCGTTGTTAGTGTACAGAAATGCAACTGACTTCTGTGTGTTGATTTTATATCGAATGAGTTTGCTGAATTACTTTCAGTTCTAGCAATTTTGGGGGGGGGGGGAGTCTCTGTGAATAATTGCTGTTTCTGATGTTTCCTATTCATTTGTACATTATCTTCTTTTTATCTTTCAGTAAACTTTTAAGATTATATGTTCTTGATGTTTGGAGTAATGAAATTTTCACCAGGATTGCTACTTTCTAATGACTCTAATAGTTCAAACTCTCTTTTTCAAACTGTAAATACAATTTCTTTTTCAAAATACTTTTTTCTTTGAAAACTCTAATTACTCTGCATATTATTTACAATTATCACACTAATATTCAATATTTTGCCTTATATCCAGTTACCAATAGATAGATAAATAGGGTTTCAGATTCATAGATTTGATAAATTACTGGAATTCTCCACATAGCTCTTGAGTCAACTTGAACACATCACATACAGACACACACACATGCACTCACACACACACACTAAAAGAAAACAAACAAACATAAGACACTAGTATCCCAAAGACACAAAAGATAGAAATTGGGAAGATATTCTCTTTCCTCTACTTTACTGAAAGATGGTTATTTTCATTCCATTTTCCAAATACATTCCATAGCAAAAACACCTATAATGACCCTGAAGGACATATAGTATCATGTTGGTAATAAGTAAATAAGATTCTTTTGGAAATAAGGTAAAATGCTGAGAAAAAAAGCTCTCAGTAAACTTAAATAAATAAATTTTTCAAAATATTCTCAAGAGGCAGAATTCAAACCATCCATTTATTTAGGAAAATTGCAATAGAATGTAGTTGACCACTAATCACATTCCCAGATCTGTGATAAACATGAGAAAGGACAACCTTATATTAAATCCAAGTAAAAGTGTGATATACTTAATAACCCTGCTTTTAAGTCATTTTATGATGACGAAGCAGGCTGCTCACAAAACTAAGTAATGGTTAAGAACTATCAATTATATATTTGAAAGCAATACATATTGATCTATAACACAACATAATCATTATTTTCAGAAGAGATTATATAAGCATAATACAAACATAGAAAAGGATGATCCATGTATGCTTAATGATTACTACATGCCACAAAGACCTAGTATTTCAAGTCTATTCCATTAGGAAAATCTGACTAAGAGCATAATCTTAAACAATTTTACATTTCACCATAACTATCTTAGAGTAGTGGTGTGCAGGAGACAGTTTCTAGTGGCTCATAGTGCCTATTGTTAGTATCTCTTCTTCATTGTCACTTAGTGAGGACATATAGGCAGGTTAAAATAAGCCAGAGTATTTTCATCATGAAAATTGACAAATACTAAAATCATAGTTTCTTTCCACCTCTACAGGGAGAGCCTGTTTTTGAACTTTTGCCAGCACACCCCTATTTAAAATCCAAGTAGAATATTCAGAATTCATAATTAAAAATATTTTTTTATTCAGGAGAATAGATTATTTTGACTTTTTTTCATGACATGAGCAGACAAGAAATATTCAAATCTTTTATGTTTAGTCCAAGAATGACTTTTTTAACTCTGCTGACATTAAATGTATCACATCATTCTTTCTTCTTTGAGAACAAGTGCAAAGGCGAAGAGTTCAATTTTGTTATGAATTTCCAACGAAATATTTCTTTGTTCACATTTATATATAGTTTCCTGCTTTTAACTTTTCAAGAGGAATGATAAATTGTATCTCCCAGTGAACCAAGTCACTATTCAGTTAATATAATCTTTGCTTAAGATCAAATAGGCACTGATCTTTTTACAGATTTTATTTTATTACTGTCAGTTGGGTCATACATTTTTCTGAAGTGAAAGTAAAAAAACAACCAGTTGAAATATTTTGAAAGATAATGTTCTAGAAGGTAACAATTCACTTTTGAAAACCACAGTGAGATTGCTGACAAAAGATCAAGTTTGGGTCAACGAAAAACAATTTGCTTCCCTCCTCCCTGCAAACATTCTTTTGTATGTGTGTAGATGTAAAAATTGTAAAAAAAAAAAAAAAGAAAAAAGAAACAAAAAAGAAAGGTTTATTTTTTTCTTTATATTAAGGAAATAGACCTCTCCAGCATCTTCTGTATATTTTATACTTATTATTTCATAGAAGTAAATTTAAAGGTAAATTGCAGAAATGACTTATGTTAAGTAGAGATACATTTAGAAATACAAATATGTCTCAACTAATAGTCTCTGAGTAGCACTGGGTAAAATGTTACAGTTGTTCCTTCCAACTGAACTGTCAGATATACCAGATGCATACACACACACACACACACACACACACACACACACACACACACAGATTTCATCATACAATTCATAGATATTTAAAGTCCCCCTTTTACAATTAACCAGGGCTAAAAAAAAAAAAAAAAAAAAATTAGTATCTTACCCTTGGAAGTTATTCTTAGAAGTTTCCAACTATGTAGAGTTTACAAAAATTTCTGTAAGACAGAACATTTATAGGATTGTATTTTGGGATTATGGAAGTGGAAAAATTGCAGCCCTGATTTTTCCATAAAAATCCTTAGAAGGGGATGATAGTTCACCTGCATGATGACAAAACAAATATGTTAAGTTTAGTTAGGGAGGGAAAAGTGGGTGACTAGGACAAGACTACCAAAAACTAGATGAATCAATAGCCTGAAAATACACAACTCTACCACTTAATGAATTACCTTCACCTATCTAGGCAGGTAGCATAAGCCTCTGTGAGGAAATAGAAGTACTCTCTTAATAAATATCTAAAAAATCTAAAACTATTAATTTGAATATGTTGTAGCAAAGTAAAATCACACAACTTTCAATTTCTTGAAATTTTAATAAGATCGGGCAATCAAGAAAAAAATAAGCATAAAAAAGAAATGCCAAAATGAAAAATAATAACAATAAACTGACCAGAGAATAGGCAATTAAGAAACATTAAAAAATTAAAGATTACAGGGGCGCCTGGGTGGCTCAGTCATTACGCGTCTGCCTTCGGCTCAGGTCATGGTCCCAGGGTCCTGGGATCGAGCCCCGCATCGGGCTCCCTGCTCCGCGGGAAGCCTGCTTCTCCCTCTTCCGCTCCCCCTGCTTGTGTTCCCTCTCTCGCTGTGTCTCTCTGTCATATAAATAAATAAAATCTTTAAAAAAAAAATTAAAAATTACAAAATTGTAAAAACCTAAATGAAGATACTCAGGGAGTGTCAAGAGGATATTTCATTCATCAATTGAGTAACATAAAATATATTGCAAAAATAAGATATAATTGTTCTACCTCAAAATAAAAATGGGTGCCAGGTAGTCCAGTGATAAATATAGTGTTTAATATTGACAAATCAATGACAACATCAGAAAGAATATTAGTTAGAATTACAACAGAAGTAATTAAAAGAGTATCTTTGGCAATCATTATATTTATCAGTTCTTGGGAAATACTATCTTTGTGAGAATAGCTGTATCTGTTTATGATATATAAAATGCTATTCTTCAACTTTACCTACTTAATATGTGATGTAATCAAAAATTCAAATTATATTTCATGATGTTAGTTCAAATTCTTCAGTCTGCTTTAAAATTTCTTCTATTGGCGTGCCTGGGTGGCTTAGTTGGTTAAGTGTCCAACTCTTGATTTTATCTTATGTCATTACTGTAGCCATTTGAAGTTATGTCTTTATAAAATGATCTTCTTTGTTGTCTTCTACTTAATTAATAATGTAAAACTCAAAGAAAAAATCTCTTTCTTTGTGTAGATGTTGGTATATCATCCTTAAATTATGAGAAAAATGCATTTAAAAAGAAAGATATTATAAGCATTATATCTAAGAAGACATATATTACAGAAGTCATTCATATTTAAACACCTGTTTTCTTTTAAGGAAGTGAAAAATTATTGAATGTGATATATGAATAAATATGAACATAACTTATAGAATTGTTTCTAGAAATAAATATTGGTCTAGAAGAGAAAGTAAGTATCTTGGAGGGCTTGACTTAATATTACAAACATAGAAAATGATACATCGTGGTTGAACTGAAAAATCATCTAATTAAGACATCTTGATGTGAGTTAGAAGTTGACGAGAATAATACAGTTCTATTGTGTTCTTTTTTAATATTGACTATTGTTCTATTCTTGAAAATTTTGCACTGAGGGGTTTTCCAGCCTATTCTCCATAATAGTTTTTCTTCACTCCATCTACTCAATATGTTTTGAGTTTAAACTAATTTACTAAGATTCTATCCTGTCAGGTGATTGCCACATAAAATCAAATTTCTCCACCTGGTCTACCGTCCCTGAATGTGTTGTACCTATAAAATATTATCCCCATTACTCCCATTGTGTGATCATTGATCAGTTTATCTCTAGCTACAACCACTAGAACACTCCTAAAAAAATTGATTTGTCAGAGGTATTATTAGGGTTTGAAAAATATATATAATGATTTTTTTTATTTTCTCTTATTTTGAAAATAATTATGTACATGGACAGAAATAATACTAAGTTTCTCAGTCAATGATTATCATAATATATCTGAATCTGACTAAAGTTCTGGATAGATTTGTACATTGTACTTATTTACCATAACCAAAGAACATCAAATAGGAATGAATAAATATCCTATTATGAAAGAATCTATCACACTTTACCTCTGTGGTCTTCTTTTCCCAAACCCATAAACCCATGGAAAACATCAGGAAAAACAGAATTGGGGGATATTCTAAAATATATCTGACCAGTACTCCTCAAAACTGGCAAAGTCATTAAAAACAAGGAAAGATTGAGAAGCTGCCATAGCCAAGAAGAGTCTAAGGAGATAGGACTACTAAGTGTAATAGTATTCTTTTGTATTATGTTCAGTTATCCAACATATAATACATCATTAGTTTTTGATGCAGTGTTCAACAATTCATTAGTTGTGTATAATACCCAGTGCTCATCACAACACGTGCCCTCCTTAATGCCCATCACCTGGCTACCCCCCTCCGTTCTGTAAATGTAATAGTATTCTTGATGTGATCCTGAAACAGAAAGGGGATATTAGGTAAAACTGAGGAAATCTGAATAAAGTATGAAATAGTTAGTAACATTGTATCGCTAGATTTCCATTATGTGACAAATGTACCATAGCAATGTAAAATGTTAACAATAGGTGAAACAATATGAAGGATACAGGAACTCTCTGAACTATCTTTGTCATCCTCCATTTATCTAAAACTCTCCTAAAATGTGAAGCTTATTCAAATATTTTTTAAATGTAATTAAACTAGGGGCGCCTGGGTGGCTCAGTTGGTTAAGCGACTGCCTTCGGCTCAGGTCATGATCCTGGAGTCCCGGGATCGAGTCCCGCATCGGGCTCCCTGCTCGGCAGGGAGTCTGCTTCTCCCTCTGACCCTCCTCCCTCTCATGCTCTCTGTCTCTCATTCTCTCTGTCTCAAATAAATAAATAAAATCTTTAAAAAAAATGTAATTAAACTAAAAATGCACAATGAATAAAGTAAAAACAAGAAAAACCATTTAGGTGGGGATAATAGAAAAATCTTCTACTAAAAGCCTTTAAAAACTGATTGACTCCTTATGCAGGACAAATGGGATTTCAGGGCATACCTCTTGTCCTTTTTGGTCATCCATGACCTCTTGTAAAAGAAATACTGTATGGCCATGGTAAGAACTAAAGGTTTGGGCATAAGGCAAATGGATTAAGTCCCATGTGCAATAGTAAAATAATTGAGATTTATACTTTAACTCTGCCACGGTCTAGCTGTGTCAAATTTTGGCAAATCACCTGTTTCATGTGTTACTTTTTTTCATAAATAAAATGAGAGTAACAGTAACATCTATCATTTAATTTATTATGCTGATTAAAAGAGGTACTTAATGCAAAGCACTAGGATAGTGATTAGTATATTGTAAGTGCTCTATAAACATTATATACCACTACTTGGTGAAAAATACAGAATAATGATTCTGGTGAAACTATCTGCTCAGTAGATTAAAATGAATATAACCTTCTAAGGTGTAGACAATTCTGTACCTCAAGAATAATATATCTAATATAATAAGTATTTCCTGATGTTCTACAGAGAACTAGCCTCTTCAACACAAGAGATGAGATATCAGAAAAAAGAAAGCTGTGTGATCAAATATACAAAATTAAATTGGTTACTATAGGCCTTCCTAAAGCCTTCAATAAGCTAAAGGGAGACATATGTAGTATTTAACCAGATCCACCATACTTTGCAACCCCAGAGATTGCAATTTATATAAAAATAAATTTGTTACCACAAAAATCCCTGAATAGTCAAAACAATCTTCAGAAAGAAGAACAAGGCTAGAGGTTTAGTGTAGGTTTCAAAACTATAATATAATACAAAGCTGTAGCAATCTAAACAGCACAGAACTGTCATAAAAATAGACACATAGATTAATGGCACAGAATAGAAAGTACAAAAATAAACCCACGCTTATATGGTCAATTAATCTACAACAAAGGAGGCAAGAATATACAATAGTGAAAAGACAGTCTCTTCAATAAATAGTGCTGGGGAAACTAGACAGCTACATGCAAAAGAATGAAACTGGACCACTTTCTTACACCGTACACAAAAATAAATTCAAAATGGATTAAAGACCTAAATGTGAGATCTGAAACCATAAAACTCCTAGAAGTAAACATAGGCAGTAATCTCTTTGACATGGGCTTTAGCAACATTTTTCTAGATATGTCTTCTCAGGCAAGAGAAAAAAAGCAAAAATAAATAATTGGGACTACACCAAACTGAAAAGACTTTGCACATCAAAGGAAAACATCAACAAAACAAAGTCAACCTTTTTGTTTGAAGAAGATATGTGCAAATGATATATCCAATAAGGAGTTAATATCCACAATGCATAAAGAACTTCCACAACTTATCAGCAAAAAAGCCAATTGAAAAAAGGGCAGAAAACCTGAATAGCCAGAATGGCTTGAGTCAAAAAGACAAGTAATAACAAGTGTTGACGAGAACGTGAAGAAAAATAAACACTTACGTGCTGTTTGGGGGAAGATAAATTGTTGCAGCCACTGTGGTAAACAGTGTGGAGATTCCTCAAAAAATTAACAAATAAAAATACCATATGGTCCAGTAATTCCACTACTGGATATTTATCCAAAGAAAATGAAAACACTAATTCAAGAAGATGTGTGCACCCTGTGTTTATTACAACATTATTTACAATAGCTAAGATTTGGAAGCAACCCAAGTGTCTATTAATACATAAATGGACAAAGAAGATATGGTCTGTGTATACACACACACACACACACATATACACAATGAGATATTGTGTAGCTCTAAAAAGTGATCTTACCATTTGCAACATGGATAGATTTAAATTATGCCTAGTGTAGTAAGTCAGACAGGGAAGGACCAGTACCATATTATTTTACTTACATATGGACTCTAAAAATGAACAATAACAACAGCAACAAAACAGAAATAGATTCAAATAAAGAGAAAAAGTTGGTGGTTTCCAGAGGGGAGGGAAGTGAGGCGATGGGTGAAATAGGTGAAGGAGATTAAAAGGTGCAAACTTCCACTAAATAAATAGTCACAGGGTTGAAAAGTATAGCAAGGAGAATATAGTCAATAATACTGTAATAACTATGTATTAAAAAGAAAACCTACAAATATGAGTACACAACATGAGTGGCTGCACGTAGTAGCTATATGTTTTCCAAATATATTTGACTCTTTTTCTGTAAGGCAACACAAAATAGTGATACTCAAGACAGTCTTTCAGAAATTTTGAATTAAGGTCAAATTCTGGTATCAATATTTGTCAATGTACATATACATAAAGTCTTAAACCCTCCAAAACAGACAGACAGCCCTTTCCATTTGGTCATGCTTAGCATAAATTAAACTCAAGTTTTCAACATGGCTCCTTTTAAAACATAAATGTCATTTTTTTCATAAATGCTTTTGACTTTAGAATAAACAACATAACTTATAACATAGACTTAAAAATCTGTATCACTTACAAAGTGAGTTTCTCAGTTGGCAAATATAACCAAATATTGCCATATATCTATATTTGCCATAAACATGACACAAACTTCCCCCACAGTGGGGGAAGAAGGCCATGACAGTTTTGGCAAGAACTTTGTAGGGCCAAAAACCGCCTCTCCCAACTGGTAGGAGGAGTCCCTTAGATGACTGAAAACAACCTTAGTCAGATGGAGGCCACCCTAGCTATGATCCATAACCTATGCAAACGTAAAAGGAAGAGACTCTGCTAACCCCGGGACAGTTGCTACCTGCTCATTCTCCCATTTTGAGAGTGAACTGTCCTTAATAAACTGTTTCTGTATTTGCTGTTTTCCTTCTGGGTGTCTCTTCGAGCATGGATCCCCACGTAAATCTTTCATGGGGAATCCAGGAACTGAGACTTCCATTCACACAACACAGACTCTCCCACCGGTAACACTTCCTTCATATCCGTTTATCATCTATCTATCATTTGTTTGGGATTTAGTATATTTACTTTGTTTAAAAGTGCATTGCATTGGTTAATTCTGAACAACATTCAATAATTATCTTGTTAAGCATTTATCATTATTTCCTCTATCATTTCATTCTCGAACTCCAGTTAGAGGTATGAATTCTACTTCTTCTGCTAGCTTTTATTTCTTAATTTCTTTTTTCATATTTTCTAGTTTTTAATCCTCTGTGTGTTGCATTCTATAAAATGTCTTTATATCTGTTTTCCAATTATTTAATTTGCTCCTCCTTGCCTAACTTAAATTTTAATTTTAGAGTAAATGTATTTCATTTTAGAATATCAATTCTACCTTTATATATCTGTCTCATTATTTTAATTCTTTTAGTTTTCTTGCATGTTGAATTCTTCTGGTTATACTTTTAAACATCATTAACCAGGCATATTCATTTAGTATTTACCTGATAAGTCCTATGCACTTTTGCAAGGACAAGAAATCTAGAATTGTTTGATCTCTTTTTTTCTGCTTAGTATGTATTTTTATCTGTATACATGTAACACTTTGCTCTTTTCTACTTGCTTTTTGAAAAGCAAGGTAAAAAGAAAAAGTCAGAATTAAAATGGGGAAGTGGTGCAAAGAAGGCACATTTCAGAAGGGGAAAGGCCATATTTAGGACAATGATGAAATAAAGGAAAGAGAAAGTTTTACAGCTGGGATTCTAGAAGAGCTATATCAACCTTATTAAAATTTAAGAAACTTAATTTCAAGTAGTAAATGAGAGAAAAAGAAATTGAAGTTGATTTACATACAAAAAAGATATGGAGCGCAACATCCTTATGAATAATAAAAGTTCTTAACATATGCATTGCCAGAAAACAAATGAAAACTATAACCTACTATTAAAATGAGCTAAAAACAAAAAAATCCTGATATTGCATATGATGATGGTACAGTGTTTTCTTGTCTCCCTCCCCCATAAAAAGAAACACAGTCAGAAATTTCTTGAAGGTTTTGATATGACTTTTATTTTTTTAAGATTTTATTTATTTATTTGAGAGAGAGAGAGTGAGCATGAGCTGAGGGAGAGGCAGGGGCAGGGACAGAGGGAGAGGCAGGGGCAGAGGTGGAGGGAGAGGGAGAAGCTGAGCAGGGAGCCAGATGTGACTCTTGATCCCATGACCCAGAGACCATGACCTGAGCTGAAGGCCCATGCTTAACCGACTGAGCCACTCAAGCACCCCTTGATACGACTTTTAATTTACAACTACAACTATACCACAGTGATTCACCATGCAAAATCAAATCTGGAAATATTCAGGTTTTTCTAGCAAATAAATACAAGGAGTTTAAAAAAAGAGAAAGAAAGAAACAAAGAGAAAAAAGGAACATGTAGACTAAAAGAAATTTTAGGCAACCATCAAACAATGAAAATGAAGGGATTGTATTTGGATGTTGATTCAATACCTTGTAATTCATGTTTATGTGATACAAAGTAGAAATTAGCAAGCAAAAAGCTTATTTATGATTTGTCAAATAGACCTGATAGGACTCTAAATAAATAAATAAATAAATAACTGATACCAGCTCGCCTGAAATTCACTATAGGACCAAATATAAATGATAAATTATAAATAAAATAAATGATATTATAATATATAATATCATAGTTAAATTTAAGTCAGTAATAGTTAAATTTACCTAGTACTTATTTAAATTATATTAATAAAGAGGGTTTTTTTTGTTTTTTTTGTTTTTTTTTAAAGATTTTATTTATTTATTTGACAGAGAGAGACACAGCGAGAGAGGGAACACGGGCAGGGGGAGTGGGAGAGGGAGAAGCAGGCTTCCTGCGGAGCAGGGAGCCCGATGCGGGGCTCGATCCCAGGACCCTGGGATCATGACCTGAGCCAAAGGGAGACGCTTAACCGGCTGAGCCACCCAGGCGCCCCTTAATAAAGAGTTTTGAGTAAAAATTATTTTTAAGCTTTTATTCAAACAAATATAGTAAATCTGAACAGAGTATTCTTTCTTGATTTATTAAAAAAAAAAGTTCTCAGAGTGCTTGCCATAATATTCAGTTACATTTTGGTCAGTAAAATGCAAACCCATTGTTTTACCCAGAATGCAGCATATGTAGCTAAATCATTAACAAACAAGTTACTCAATAAAACAAACATAATATGCAAAATATTATCTCTTCAGGATTTTGTGTGGCATGTTTTTCTACTTTATAAGTTCTTTAGGTTAGCCTACATATATATGCTGCAAAGTTTTAATATTTGGAATATAATATGACCAATGAATTAACGATATCTAAATTTAGATATTATAAGCAATCATTCAAAATTAAAAATTTTATCCTATCATTGTAATATTTATCTGAATGTACACATCTGAATGTTCATGAGAGATCTTTAACAGTAAAGAATACATAAGAATTAGCTTAGAAGACTATAAAATTATCACAATATGTCAGATTTTGAGCCCTAATATGAGGATACTATTGTCATTTATTCTCATAAATATTAGTTAAGTAGAATTCCAATTCACATATAGATAATTCAGATATTTGGTACCTAGATAAGCATATGTAAAATCCCAGTTATTTAATATTTATTGAAGATTCCTCAACTAAATTACATGGTGTTTTTCTCATTCATGCACTCATAGAATTCAGCATCTCTACCTACATTATAATTCATCAGTGTGAGGATTTCATACTATTTCTTATCCAGAGTTAATTAGGCAGGGCAATATTTCTTATTGAGAAGTTGCCAATATTTTCAAGACTCTTGATTTGACTTTTTTCTTATCTTATTATGAAATAAAAGCGAAAAAGGCAGATTACAAATATATTTCTGAATCATTTCTTTCACAGAAATTCATTAGTTTGTCATTTAAAATGATGTACTATATGTTGACTAACTGAACATAATATTTTTTTTATTTTTAAAAAATTAAAAATAAAAATAAAATAAAATTGCAGGTTCCATGCTAAATAATAAATATACAGTTAAATAAATAAATAAATAATAAATAAATAAAAGAGGGGTTAGTTGGTTGACTCATGGGACAGATACGTGATCTTCATGGATTTTCACCACTAGAAGGTGTCAGCTACTGTGAAAGAGATGTTCTTAGGGAAGCTAGAAAGCAATTTTGTCTGAATAAAACATCAGTGAGCATCTTGATTTGCCCATGTTTAGGAAAATCTTCTTTACTTTGATCCTGTTCCCATATCTCACAATTCTACCAGCAAAGTCATCTCCATTCTCTAGTTCCTGTGACAGATACTAGCTTTGTGATGCACTTTGCCCTAGTGCATTGCAGCCTGCAATTAAGAAACGGAATAGAAGAATATGTCAGAGGGAAAAAAAAAATCACAAGTCAAACTCTTCTAACAGATAATTAGGGGCAAAACATGACTAGATCCAAGGTTTCCTGACATCCTGTACCGAATTAGAATGTTTTTAAATGTCAAAGGTTCACTCAAATGTTTTCCCAATTACACTGTTTTTTGATACACCTTCACTAATACTCCTTAATGAGATATGACAATTTCCTTGAGGATCAGCATTAAAGCACTAAAATTAGAGGGAAAAAATTGAAGCTTTGCATATACCTTTCATCTTGTCTCCTATCTCTCATTGCTTTTCTGAGGTACAGCCCTATCATTATTAGACCTAAGCTTCTGAATACAAGAAAATATTTCTGCTCGTTACCAGGAGGTTATCCTTCAATAAGTACTAAATATTCTCCTTTGGGACAAATAGAAGAAGATATTAGCTTATTGCCATTTGAAATCAATAATACCAATACTAAGGTATTAATATTATTTAATGTATTAGTTGAACGAAAAAAGTAAACAAATTTCTGTGCCAGTTTTTTTCATCAAAATAATTTTAATTTAAAACATGAAGGCAGATTTCAATTCATGTGTATTAAATAACTTCAGGCTATGTAACTTTTAGATATGTCTGTCTGTTGCTTGCAGTGATTGAATATACCTACCTTTTAGATCAACAAGGATAATTAAATGACTAAATGTATAAGTCATAACTTTATGTGGGAACTTGTGTTTAAAAACATTTTATGTGTTTTTATATATTTTTCTATGGGTTTTTTGGGTAACTGAGAATTATTCTATTTTTACAGAAATTATTTAGAGAACAAACATTCACCCAAATTATATATAGCAGACTGAGCTTGCATGATCCTTTTGTAGGCAATACTGTTGTATAGGTTATTAATTTTATTATGTTATTTTGAAAATATAATTTTATTCTTTCCAAATCACCAGAATATTTGGAAAAAACTTAAAATATATAATTTTTCAAAAGTTGTTTATGTATTTAAGTAAAATAAGTATTGTAGGGGAAATACAAATTCTCAGATTTTCACCAAAATTACCTTAAAATAATGCACACATTTGAAATAAAATGGGTGGTGCTTAAAAATAAAACCTGGTTGATTGTAAATATGAAATAAAAGACAGAATGATGCAATTAAAGGAAAACATTCTGAAAGCAAAAAGGCTTAGGAAGTCAATAATAAAAATGTGGATTATAAATTCTCCTAGATACATATTACACAATAAAATGCATTTGTGATTAAATATTTTATTCCAGGGCCTGGGTGGCTCAGTCGTTAAGCATCAGCCTGCGGCTCAGGTCATGGTCCCAGGATTCTGGGATCAGATCCGCATCGGGCTCTCTGCTTGGCGGGAAGCCTGCTTCTCCCTCTCCTACTCCCCCTGCTTGTGTTCCCTTTCTCACTGTGTCTCTCTCTGTCAAATAAATAAAGAAAATCTTTAAAAAAATAAAATAAATATTTTATTCCAGTCAGATGAAAAAAGGACTATTCAGAAATTCAGTAATTGCAGAGAAATGAAATACAAAATGAATAATATATGAAAATATAATTCTACCTGAAATATATTAAATGATAAATATTTAATACATATATTCCAAATAGACAAGGAAGTTCTAGCCTGCTTACTTTCTTTAAGAGGAAACCAATAGTGTAATGAGGACAGATGATATAATTTCTACATACAATCACATTTTACTCATGGTTACATCTTAAAAATAGGTTGTTAGAATTTTGCATAAAAGCAAATATACACTGTTTCAATATTTCATATGGTTTGTCCAACTACATAACATCCAGTCATGTACATGTCAAAAAGTATTGATAACAATTTTAAAAATCTGTCAATTAGTATGTGATAAAAGGTAAATATACAACTCTTTAAATCTGAAAATGATTCATTAATAATTATTAAAAAGAGAAAATACCAGTACACCTACCTTATGTAAAATAGAGGCATTTGCCTATAATAGGCAAATGTATAAATATGTAGTGTATGTGTGTATATAAATAATTGTATTTTCTTTATAAATGTCACATGTATTTATATCCCTGTAATAATATTCATTACTTAACTTTTAGAAGGCAGTTTACAAAGTGTTTATGTATGAAATCTGGTTGAATTTCATACTATAAACCTATTCTCATTTCATACACAAAAATAAGTCAGTTTCCTAAGGTCATATCATTAAGAACTAGCAGTGACAGGATTTTATCCAGGCCTTCTCTGTATCTCTCTATATACTATGTATACGAGATATATACTATGTATTACACTATGTCTCTGTATACTGTATATCTACTATAACTTAAAGGCCTTTGCTTCATGCACCATAGGTATTAATTTTATTTGCTAATTCTCATTAACAACAAGATGATTTTTTTTAAATGTGAAATGGTATCTAAGAAATATAGTTCCAGTTGTGGCTTTCTGTTTATTCTTAAGCTGGTAGTTTCATTCAAATTTTTCACAAAATTTACACTTGCACACAGACACAGCAACCTGTAAGAGTTCACAAAACTGTAATTTTTCTGTAGTGTTTAATCAAGCCAACAAAACACATAAGAAAGACTAAATAATGATAATTCATGATGATTAAATAAGCAATTCATAAGCATAAAAATATATTTAATAATTGAGAAGCACATAAAAATACAATAGCATTTTCAAGGGTATTTCATTTGTTGTAGCCCATTTTACCTTCAATGCCAATTATTGGACTGCATTAAATATCGCTAATAATAATTTTCTTTACTTACTGATTAATAAATTTTAATGAAATTCTGCTTTACATAGTGCTAGGTATTGCAACGAACACTAGTAAATAAAAAGACCAAATTTTAATAAATTTAATATTAATGTATATGTCCTGAGAATAAAATACTCCATACGGAAAAAAAAAAAAAAGAATGCCTGACAAAGTATTTAAAGTTAAAATTTAAAACAGATAATAAAGAAATAGGTAGGTAGATATATGATAGATGATAGATATGTAGATAGATGATAGATATATATATATAAATAAATGTAAATGAGTGGATGAGAGTAAGACAGATACAGAGAGACACAGATACATATGCATATTCTTACATCCTAAAAGCTCCCATATCTTTCCATTTTTTAAAACAATTTTATCAAGACAGAAATCAGTGTACAGTTCACACAAAGGCAGAGGGACTAATTAGACATTTTCCAAAAAAGACATACAGATGACCAACAGGTACATGAAAAGATGCTCAACATCACCAATATATGTAAATATTTAGTCATGAGAAAGAAGGAAACCCTGCCAATTGCAGAACAATATAGGTAGACTTTGAGGGCATTATGCTAAGTTAGGTAAATCAGACAGAGAAAGACAAAATACCATATGATCTCACTTTTATGTGGAATTTAAAAAACTCAAATTCATAGAACCAAACAATAGAATGGTGGTTGCCAGGGGCTGGGATGTGGAGAAATTGGGGAGATGGTGATCAAAGGGTACAAACTTGCACTTTGTAGATTAATAAATTCTGGGGATCAAATGCACAGCATTGTGATTATAGTAAAAAATATGTATTATATACTTGAAAACTGCTAAGAGACTTGATCTTAAATATTATCACCACCAAAAAGAAATGATAATTACGTAAGGTAATGCAGGTGTTAATTAACACTGGTGGTAATCATATTGCAATATATAAGTGTATCAAATCAACATGTTTCACACCTTAAACTTACACAATGTTTTGTGTCAATTTACATCCCAATAAAGAGTATGATTAATGGTTTTCAGTATATTCACAGATGTGTGCAATTACCACCACAGTCAATTTTAGAATATTTTTGGGCCCCTGGGTGGCTCAGTTGGTTAAGTGACTGCCTTCGGCTCAGGTCATGATCCTGGAGTCCCAGGATCGAGTCCCGCATTGGGCTCCTTTCTCAGCAGGGAGTCTGCTTCTCCCTCTGACCCTCCCCCCTCTCATGCTCTCTCTCTCTATCTCATTCTCTCTCAAATAAATAAATAAATTCTTTAAAAAAAAATTTTAGAATATTTTTATTACCTAAAAAAAAAGAAAATCTTGGGCACCTGGGTGGCTCAGTTGGTTAAGCGACTGCCTTCGGCTCAGGTCATGATCCTGGAGTCCCGGGATCGAGTCCCGCATCGGGCTTTCTGCTCAGCAGGGAGTCTGCTTCTCCCTCTGACCCTCCTCCCTCTCATGCTGTCTCTCATTCTCTCTCTCTCTCAAATAAATAAATAAAATCTTTAAAAAAAAAAAGAAAATCTTTATCACCTTCAGCCATCACACTTTCAACCGCCTTTCCTGTAATCTTAAGCAACCACTAATTTACTATCTCTACATAGAGATTTTCATGTAAATGGAATCATATAATATGTGGAATTTTGTGACTAGTCTTTTTTCTTTCTTTCTTCTGTTTTTCTTAGAACATTTTCAAAGTTCATCCATGTTCTAAAATATCTCAGAACTTAATTATTTTTTGAGACTATTTTTCTAGAGGAGTTTTGGGTTAGAGCACAATTGAGAGGAAGGTATGGAGATTTCCTATATATCTCCTTCTACCATACAAGCATAGATCCCTCCATTATCTACATCCCCCAAGAGAGTGGTACGTTGGTTACAATTCTTAAATCTACATTGATACATCATAATCACCCAAGTTCATAAGTTTATATTATGATTACTCTTAGTGTTATATATCCTATGAGTTTGGAAATACCTATAATTACACATATCCACCATTATAGTATCATGCAGAGTATTGCCCTAAAACTCCTCTGTGATCTGCCTATCATCCCTAACTCCATCCCTCAAACTTTTGGTAGCCACTGATTTTACCATCTCCAGAGTTTACCTTTTCCAGAATGCTATGTAATTATAATATATAGACTTTTCAGATTGGATTTTTTACACTTAGTAATATGCATTTAAGGATCCTGCATGTCATTTTTATGGCTTGATAGCTTATTTCTTTTTAGTGCTGCATACTAGTCCATTGCCCTGCTGTATCACCATTTGTATATCCATTCACATACTGAAAGACATCTTGGTTGCTTCCAAGTTTTGGCAGTTATAAATAAAGTTGCTATAAACATTCATGTGCAGGTTTCTGCATGGACATAAGTTTTCAACTCCTTCAGGTAAATACAAAGGAGCACAGTTGCTGGATCATATGGTAAGGGTATGTTTAGTTTTTTCAGAAACTGCCAATCAGTCTTCCAAAGTGGCTGTAACATTTTCCATTCCCACCAGAAATTCATGAAAATTCCTGTTCCACATCTTTATCAGTATGATATGGTCAGTGTTTCAGATTTTGGCCATTCTAATAGGTATGTAGTAGTTCTCATTGTTGCATTTCCCTGATGACATGTAACGGAATATCTATTAATATACTATTTGTCATTTGTGTATCTTCTTTTTTTTTTTAAAGATTTTATTTATTTATTTGACAGAGAGAGAGACAGCTAGAGAGGGAACACAAGCAGGGGGAGTGGGAGAGGGAGAAGCAGGCTTCCTGCTGAGCAGGGAGCCCGATGCGGGGCTCGATCCCAGGACCCTGCAACCATGACCTGAGCCGAAGGCAGGCGCTTAACGACTGAGCCACCCAGGCGCCCCTGTATATCTTCTTTAGTGAGGTGTCTATTAAGTTCTTTACCTTATTTTTTTTAAGATTTTTTTTCTTACTCCTGAGTTTTAAGAGTTCTTTGTGTATTTTGGATAACATTCCTTTATTACATGAGTCTCTCAAATACTTTCTTTCAGTCTATAGCTTGACTTCTCATTCTCTTGGCAATGTCTTTCATAGATCATAAGTTTTTAATTTTAATGAAGTCCAGTCTATCAGTTATTTCATTTATGAATTGCACTTTGGTGATGTATCTAAAAATCAACTCCATAACCAATGTCATCTAAGTTTTATCCTACATTATGATCTAGGAGTTTATAGTTTTGTGTTTTAAATTAGTTCTGTGATCCATTTTGAGTTAAGTTTTGGAAAGGGTTTAAAGTCTGTCTAGATTCAATTTTTGGCATAAGGATATCCATTGCTCCAGCATCTTTGATGAAAAAACTATTTTTTCTCCAATGTATTGCCTTTGTTTCTTTGTCAAAGATCAGCTGACTATATTTATTGTGGGTCTGTTTCTGGGCTTTATTTTTTTTTAAGATTTTTTTTATTATTTGAGAGAGAGAGAATGAGAGACAGAGCACGAGAGGGAAGAGGGTCAGAGGGAGAAGCAGACCCCCCGCTGAGCAGGGAGCCCGACGTGGGACTCGATCCCAGGACTCCAGGATCATGACCTGAGCTGAAGGCAGTTGCTTAACCAACTGAGCCACCCAGCCACCCTGTTTCTGGGCTTTATATTCTGTTCAATTTATTTATTTGTTTATTCTTTTCAAATACCACTGTGGATGGAGCTAGAGTGTATTATGCTAAGCAAAATAAGTCAGTCAGAGGAAGACAAATACCATATGATTTCACTATATGTGGAATTTAAGAAACAAAACAGATGGACATAGTGGAAGGAAGGAAAAAAAAGAGAAGGAGAGGCAAACCATAAGAGAATTAACAATAGAGAATGAACTGAAGGTTGCTGGAGGGAAGTGGGTGGAGGATGGGCTAAATGAGTGCTGGGTATTAAGGAGAGCACTTGTGATGAGCACTGGGTGTTATATGTGAGTGATGAATCACTACATTCTACTCCCGAAACCAATATTACACTATATGTTAACTAACTAGAATTTAAATAAAAACTTGAAACAAACAAAAAATACCACTATGTCATGATTACTGCAACTGTACAATAGTAAGTCTAATAGTTGACTAGTGTCAGTCCTTCAAATATGTTCTTCTTCAATATTATGTTGGCTACTTTGGATTTTGCCTCTCCATGTAAACTTTATAATCAATTTCACAATATCCACAAGTAACTTGCTGAGATTTTCAATGATTGCTAGAATCTATAGAACTATGGGAAGAAGTGACATCATGACAATATTGAGTCTTTCCTTCCATGACCATGGAATATATATCCATTATTTGCTTCTTCAAGCTAATAAGCAGTTCTGGCAAGGTTGCAGGATACGAGGTTATTATGCAAAATTCAATTGCTTTCCTATATGCCAGTAATGAGCAACAGGGTGTGTGTGTGTGTGTGTGTGTGTGTGTGTGTAAACACACATTTATGGACATTTATATATATATATAAATGAAGTGATAGTCCATGTTGACCTTTGGGGGTTGGGGCATGGGAACCAGGGCTAACATGTGTAGAGGGTAAATTCCTTTACCACAGGGAAAAAAACAAAACAAACTAACAAAAAAACCCTGACATATCAATCTCGGAGTTTATATAGGAGCTTCTTAGACAGTAGCCATCAGGAGAGAAGGAGAAAGAGCAAATGGTTCTGGGGAAATACACAACTTCTAACTTGTAAGGAATGTTTATCATTCAATATTCCTTAACCCAGTTTACTTCCTCAGAAAGCCTGACCATACAGAAATGTTAAAAAAAAGATTAAAGTAGCTTGGTTTCTTGATAGGCACATATTTGAAATGCCAAATCTTTTAACAAACTGTGAGACATCTATTTACACAACTAAACTATAAAATAAAATATGTAATAAAACACATAAGTTCATGTGCTGTTAAATGCAACTATTTCTTTAAATATCCTTTTTTTTTCTAGGTAACTCTGAACCATAATGAAGTTTTAAGTAAGGCTTAATTGAGAGGAACCGGGGAAATGAATACCAAAAAGCAGAATGTTTTGTAAAATATTTTTAGAAGGATTTTCCAAAGTAATTTTTGAACTATGAAAATATTTATATGTTCTAGTTCATTATTTATGAATTTGGTGGCTATATTTATCTAATAAAAGTGGAAATGATTTTTATGGAAAAATGTTTTACTCTGTAAATTTTAAAAACCCCTTGAGAAGTTCATTTTAATAGGAAAAAAAAGGCAAAGTAAAACTTTTTTTCAAAATCTTTTTGCTTATTTTTTTAAAGGAAAAAAAATACCAAGATTTTTGGGGAGTGTGGGGGTTTGCTTCTGCCTAAATTTTTATTTTATGAAATTTAGCCTATAATCTATTTCTTCATGGCTCTCCTGAGTATTCCTGTTATTCAGATAAATATTCCTTGTATTATATTGCCTCTCCTTGAGGTAGCTTAAAAATAATAAGCCAGAATTCCTGCCAATTTACCTTTATGCAACAAGTTCTCTATACTTCAACAATAAGGCATCCCATATTTTTCACAGTAAAGATTCAGAAAGCCATTTTTATGAGACTAAACTAAGGCTATATACAAAGGTGGAAGCTATTTTGAGTTAATATATTTCTAAAGATTAAAGAAACACTTAGCAAACCCAGGCATGTTTTTTTTTACATGAAATGTTATTTATAACATAGTATCATGAATTATTTACAAGCAGTGGAGTCACTTGCAACAGGGGTAAACAGAATTGATGATGACCTTCAGTTCACTGTACTGCACAGAAAGCAATTCTCTCATTAGGTTTACACTGGAGAATAAAAGAAGCCTTTGCCTCGTGAAAAAGTCACTGCTGACTCCCTCGATCCCTTTATTTCACCACAGAGTTGAAAATACAAGTGTATTACCTGTAGGTTTCTTCCAAATATAATGAAAAAACAATTGTAAAGGAGTCTAATCCCAGCCCTCTGTTAAATTGATCTGACTATGGTCTATTAGTACATCACTTAGAAAGATCCAAATGGACTTTTGACCTGAAAGTAAATGTCAGATAAATGTGTAGACATTTTTGCCATTATTAATGAGACTTTGGGGGCTGTTCATTGACTGGAGCATTAAGATTGTAATAAAACAAATTTCCTGAAGCCATTTTGAACATTATTATAATGAGACATTTTCCTTCCAGGGATGAATGATTTTCAGGGTAACAGAGTTTCTTCTTGACCAAACTTTATTCTGACTCCTGTGAGCCCTCTGCTGCATTGGGTTTTATTAATCTTGGGCTTCTGTCCCTGTTCTTATAGATTCCAATTTTAGCAAGAATCTTGCTAATGAGTTTAGAGAATCTCCACCCTAGATATATGATCACCCTCAATATCTGACCAAATCTCTCATCCCTCATCATTCCCCAGGTAATAAATAGCTGATCACCGTGGCCTGCCCTTAGGAAGAATCCTATTAGGTCAGCTTATAGCAAGAATTGCCCTCGTCCCTTGGTAATTTTCCATCCACTAACCCCTTCAATCTCCCTTGGGTATAAATCACCACTCTTCTTTTTTGTATTCGGAATCGAGCCCCATTTTATACTGAGGTATCCTTCCCCCTACTGCAAGAGTTCCTGATTAAAATCTACTTTTACTGCTTTAACTACTATCAAGGCTCTGTTTTATTTCTTTTGTTAGCAGCAAGTCCTGTACCTCAACCTGGGTTCTTGAGTGTGGCCAAGAAGTGGTCAAAACGAACGTGCGCTCTTAAGGTGGGAAAGCAGGCAGGCCCAGAGGTTCCAACTGCACCCAGGATCGAGGTTTTGTTTTTTATACTTGCATAAGTTAAGGGTCATAGTCAGGGCTGTCTGTGACTGATGTTGCCTCCAGTCATCTCAAGGATTCCTCCTCAGGTGGAGAGGGAAAGCTTTTGGCCTTCTGGTTCTTATCAGAACTGTCATGGCAGCACCCCCCCCCACACACAATGGGGCTCAAAACCCCAGTGTAAATGTATTCTAATGAAACTATAGGTTACTTTAGGGCAGTGGTTATAGGGAAGAGTGTGTGTGTGTATCCTGGGGTTTTCTCCAGCTGTTTGTGTTCTGTAGGTGGTTGGTTATTTCTTTCTCAACAGTCCTCTAGTTCTTTTTCCTGCTCATATCTAGCTAACTGCTACCCTATCACTTTTTGTTTTATTTCATTTATTTTATTTTTAAAAACTTTTTCATTTTAATTCCAGTGTAGTTAACATAACGGTGTTCTACTAGCTTCAGGTGTACAATGTAGTGATTCAACAATTCTATATATTACCCAGTGCTCATCATTTTAAGTGTACTCTTTAATTACTTATTTTGCCCATCCCCCCACCACCTCCCTCCCGGTAACCATCAGTTTGTTCACTATAGTTAAGAGTCTGTTTCTTAGTTTGTCTCTCTTTCTCTTGCTCTTTTTTTTCCTTTGCTCATTTGTTTTATTTCTTAAATTCAATGTATGAGTGAAATCATACAGTATTTACCTTTCTCTGATTGACTTACTTCACTTAGCTCCATCCATGTTGTGCAAATGGCAAAATATCATTTTTTTTTTATGAATGAATATGTGTGTGTGTTTGTGTGTGTGTGTGTGTGTGTGTGTGTGTAAAACATCCTCTTTATCCATCCATCTATCAATGGACACTTGGGCTACTTCTATACTTGACTATTGTAAATAATGCTGCAATAAACATAAGGGTGCATGTATCCCTTTGAATTTGTGTTTTTCTATTTTGGGGTTAAATACCCAGTCATATGATTATGAGATTGTAGAGTACTTCTATTTTTAACATTTGAGGAATCTCCGTACTGTTTTACACAGTGGCTGTACTGGCTTGTATTCCCAATAGTGCATGAGAGTTCCTTTTTCTCCACATCCTCACCAACACTTGTTTTCTTGTGTTTTTGATTTTAAACATTCTGACCCATGTGAGGCGATCTCTCATTGTAGTTTTGATTTCCATTTCCCTAATGATGAGTGATGTTGACCATCTTTTCATATGTCTGTTGGTCAACTATAAGTCTTCTTTGGAGAAATGTCTGTTTTATTTATTTTTGTTTTGTTTTGTCTTTAACAAGAGACAGGTCTTTCTGTTTATGATTTGTGAAAATATTTATTATTTTTAGTAAAATACACAAAACAGCTATTAGCAGTTATTAAATAAATGTTCTAGTGGAAAACTCATGAGCTTAGGATAAGTTACTGCGTATCTTTGCATTTCAATTTTCCATGAATATCATGTATCTCTAAAGGATTGCTATGAGGTTTAAATGGAATATCATACAAAAAACATGTAAAATAATTATTTGTGCTTAAGAGGTGTACAGTAAATGTTAAATCTAATTGAATTCCTTTCTGAGTTTTGCTCAAATTAAAGTAGCTAGAAATAGGGAACCTAATATAGTCTGAGGACTTATAGACAGATTATCTGGGAATGTAACAATTAAGCATATGGTAAGAACACACACACAGTACTTGTTGAATTGAGTTAAACTGATTTTATAGCTTGTAAATATGATTTTCACACAGGTAAATATGGCTCTTTTTATAACTGACATTGTATAATAGCTACAAAAAATGATTTGATAAGTATTGGGAGAAGAAGAGAAATGAAAAAGAGACATTAAAAAAGTAAGGATAGTGTTAAATTTGAAGGTGTAAAAGACAGAAGAGGTTAAAACATGAGGATTTTATGCTTACTTTCTTTTCCCACTAATTGATTACTATAGTCAGGTACTCTACCTGGTTTTTCTAAGTGGGTTTCCTATAAGAGGTGAACATCAGTTTAAGGTCAGGGAGAAGGAGGATTCCTGGCATCAAGACATTAAGAGAGAACTGCCCAAATATCGCCCAAAAAATGTTATCTAATAATCAAATCATTGGATAGTTATTTCTAGAAAAAAAATATTGCCTAGAGGCCCAGTCACAACCAGCAAAATTGAAGAGCAAAAAATGGTAACTTTTACTTTCAAGATTGTCATTTGAGGATGGTTCATGTATATGTAATACTCAAACCACTAATGTATCTGAAAACCAGCACAATAGCAGAACTCAGCTTAAGAAGCAAGATGAGTCTGATTTTATAAAGAATGCTCTTTTAAATGAAAAGGGGGTCATTGTTTCTAAATTTGCTGTTTTTTTCTCATTTACTTCAAATCTAGAGGTTTTTTTTATTGTGTTATGTTAATCACCATATATTACATCATTCAATTTTGATGTAGTGTTCCATGATTCATTGTTTGCGTATAACACCCAGTGCACCATTCAGTACATTCAGTACGTGCCCTCTTTAATACCCATCACCAGGCTAACCCATCCCCCCACCCCCCTACCCTCTAGAACCCTCAGTTTCTTTCTCAGAGCCCATAGTCTCTCATGGTTCATCTCCCCCTCCGATTTCCCCCACTTCATTTTTCCCTTCCTGCTATCTTCTTCTTTTTTTTTTAATTTTTTTTAAGTGAATTTTTATTTTTTTAAGATTTTATTTATTTATTTGACAGAGAGAGACACAGCGAGAGAGGAAACACAAGCAGGGGGAGTGAGAGAGGGAGAAGCAGGCTTCCCGCGGAGCAGGGAGCCTGATGAGGGGCTCGATCCCAGGACCCTGAGATCATGACCTGAGCCGAAGGCAGACTCTTAATGACTGAGCCACCCAGGCGCCCCTTCTTTTTTTGATTTTAACGTATAATGTATTATTTATTTCAGAGGTACAGGTTCATGATTCAACAGTCTTAAACAATTCACAGTGCTCACCATAGCACATACTCTCCCCAATGTCTATCACCCAACCAACCCATGCCTCCCACCCCCACCACTCCAGCAACCCTCAGTTTGTTTCCTGAGATTAAGAATTCCTCATATCAGTGAGGTCATATGATACATGTCTTTCTCTGATTGACTTATTTTGCTCAGAATAATACCCTCCAGTTCCATCCACGTCGTTGCAAATGGCAAGATCTCATTCCTTTTGATGGCTGCATAATATTCCATTGTATATATACACCACAGTTTCTTTATCCATTCATCTGTTGATGGACATCTTGGCTCTTTCCATAGTTTGGCTATTGTGGACATTGCTGCTATAAACATCGGGGTGCATGTACCTCTTCGGATCCCTACGTTTGTATCTTTGGGGTAAATAGCCAGTAGTATAATTGCTGGGTCATAGGGTAGCTCTATTTTCAACTTTTTGAGGAACCTCCATACTGGTTTTCAGAGTGGCTGCACCAGTTTGCATTCCCACCAACCGTGTAGGAGGGTTCCCCTTTCTCCACATCCTCACCAACATCTGTCGTTTCCTGACTTGTTAATTTTAGCCATTCTGACTGGTGTGAGGTGATATCTCATTGAGGTTTTGATTTGTATTTCCCTGATGCTGAGCGATGTTGAGCACTTTTGCATGTGTCTGTTGGCCATTTGGATGTCTTCTTTGGAAAAATGTCTGTTCATGTCTTCTATCCATTTCTTGATTGGATCATTTGTTCTTTAGGTTTTGAGTTTGATAAGTTCTTTATAGATTTTGGATACCAGTCCTTTATCTGATATGTCATTTGCAAATATCTTCTCCCATTCTCTCAGTTGTCTTTTGGTTTTGTTGACTGTTTCCTTTGCTGTGCAAAAGATTTTTATCTTGATGAAGTCCCAAAAGTTCATTTTTGCCCTTGCTTCCCTTGCCTTTGGCGATGTTTCTAGGAAGAAGTAGCTGCAGCTGAGGTTGAAGAGGTTGCTGTCTGTGTTCTCCTCAAGGATTTTGATGGACTCCTGTCTCACATTTAGGTCTTTCAACCATTTTGAGTCTATTTTTGTGTGTGGTGTAAGGAAATGGTCCAGTTTTATTCTTTTGCATGTGGCTGTCCAATTTTCCCAACACCATTTGTTGAAGAGACTGTCTTTTTTCCATTGGACATTCTTTCCTGCTTTCTCAAAGATTAGTTGACCATAGAGTGAGGGTCCATTTCTGGGCACTCTGTTCTGTTCCATTGATCTGTGTGTTTGTTTTTGTGCAAGTACCATACTGTCTTGATGATTACAGCTTTGTAATAGAGCTTGAAGTCTGGAATTGTGATGCCACCAGCTCTGCTTTTCTTTTTCAACATTCCTCTGGCTATGCGGGGTCTTTTCTGGTTCCATACAAATTTTAGGATTATTTGTTCCATTTCTTTGAAAAAAGTGGATGGTATTTTGATGGGGATTGCATTAAATGTGTAGATGGCTCTAGGTAGCATTGACATCTTCACAATATTTGTTCTTCCAATCCATGAGCATGGAACGTTTTTCCATTTCTTTGTGTCTTCCTCAATTTCTTTCATGAGTATTTTATAGTTTTCTGAGTACAGATACTTTGCCTCTTTGGTTAGATTTATTCCTAGGTATCTTATGGTTTTGGGTGCAATTGTAAATGGGATCGACTCCTTAATTTCTCTTTCTTCTGTCTTGTTGTTGGTGTATAGGAATGCCACTGATTTTTGTGCATTGATTTACATCCTGCCACTTTACTGAATTCTTGTATGAGTTCTAGCAGTTTTGGAGTGGAATCTTTTGGGTTTTCCACATAAAGTATCATATCATCTGCAAAGAGTGAGAGTTTGACTTCTTCTTTGCTGATTCAGATGCTTTTTATTTCTTTTTGTTGTCTGAGTGCTGTGGCTAGGACTTCTAGTACTATGTTGAATAACAGTGGTGAGAGTGGACATCCCTGCCGTGTTCCTGACCTTAGGGGGAGTGCTCTCAGTTTTTCCCCATTGAGAATGATATTCGCTGTGCGTTTTTCATAGATGGCTTGTATGATATTGAGGTATGTACCCTCTATCCCTATGCTCTGAAGAGTTTTGATCAAGAAAGGATGCTGGACTTTGTCAAATGCTTCTTCTGCATCTATTGAGAGGATCATATGGTTCTTGTTCTTTCTTTCATTAATGTATTATATCACATTGATTGATTTGCGGATGTTGAACCAACCTTGCAGACCAGGGATAAATCCCACTTGGTCATGGTGAATAATCCTTTTAATGTACTGTTGGATCCTATTGGATAGTATTTTGGTGAGAATTTTTGCATCCATGTTCATCAAGGATATTGGTCTGTAATTCTCCTCTTTGATGGGGTCTTTGTCTAGTTTTGGATCAAGGTAATGGTGGCCTCATAAAACGAGTTTGGAAGTTTTCCTTCCATTTCTATTTTTTGGAACAGTTAAAGAAGAATAGGGATTAATTCTTCTTGAAATGTTTGGTAGAATTCCCCTGGGAAGCCATCTGGCCCTGGGCTTTTGTTTGTTGGGAGATTTTTGATTACTGCTTCATTTTCCTTAGTGGTTATGGGTCTGTTCAGATTTTCTATTTCTTCCTGGTTCAGTTTTTGTACTTCATACATCTCTAGGAATGCATCCATTTCTTCCAGATTATCTAATTTCCTGGCATATAGTTGCTCATAATATGTTCTTATAATTGTTTGTATTTCTTTGGTGTTGGTTGTGATCTCTCCTCTTTCATTCATGATTTTGTTTATTTGGGTCCTTTCTCTTTTCTTTTTGATAAGTCTGGCCAGGCGTTTATCAGTCTTGTTAATTCTTTCAAAGAACCAGCTCCTAGTTTTGTTGAACCTTTCTACTGTTCTTTTCATTTCTATTTCATTGATTTCTGCTCTGATCTTTATTATTTCTCTTCTCCTGCTGGGTGTAGGCTTTTTTTGCTGTTCTTTCTCCAGCTCGATTAGGTGTAGGGTTAGGTTGTGTATTTGAGAACTTTCTTGTTTCTTGAGAAAGGCTTGTATTGCTATATACTTTCCTCTTAGGACTGCCTTTGCTGCATCCCAAAGATTTTGAACAGTTGTGTTTTCATTTTCCTTTGTTCCCATGAATTTTTTAAAATTCTTCTTTAATTTCCTGGTTGACCCATTCATTCTTCAGTAGGATGCTCTTTAGCCTCCATGTATTTGAGTTCTTTCTGACTTTCCTCTTGTGATTGAGTTCTAGTTTCAAAGCACTGTGGTCTGAAAATATGCAGGGAATGATCCCAATCTTTTGGTACTGGTTGAGACCTGATTTGTGACCTAGGATGTGATCTATTCTGGAGAATGTTCCATGGGTACTAGAGAAGAATATGTATTCTGTTGCTTTGGGATGGAATGTTCTGAATATATCTGTGAAGTCCATTTGGTCCAATGTATCATTTAAAGTCTTTATTTCCTTGTTGATCTTTTTCTTAGATGATCTGTCCATTTCAGTGGGGGGGGGGTGTTAAAGTCCCCCACTATTATTGTATTGTTGTCAATGTGTATCTTTGCTTTTGTTATTAATTGGTTTATATAATTGGCTGCTCCCATGTTAGGGGCATAGATATTTACAATTATTAGATCTTCTCGTTGGATAGACCCTTTAAGTATGATGTAGTGGCCTTCCTCATCTCTTATTACAGTCTTGGGTTTAAAATCTAATTCGTCTGATACAAGGATTGCCACCCCAGTTTTCTTTTGGTGTCCATTAGCATGGTAAATGGTTTTCCACCCCCTCACTTTCAATCTGGGGGTGTCTTTGGGTCTAAAATGAGTCTCTTGCAGACAGCATATTGATGGGTCTTGTTTTTTTAATCCAGTCTGATATACTGTGTCTTTTGATTGGGGCATTTAGCCCATTTACATTCAGGGTAACTGTTGAAAGATATGAATTTAGTGCCACTGTATTGCCTGTAAGGTTACTGTTACTGTATATTGTCTGTGTTCCTTTCTGGTCTATGTTACTTTTAGGCTCTCTCTTTGCTTAGAGGACCGCTTTCAATATTTCTTGTAGGGCTGGTCCTGTTTGCAAATTCCTTTAGTTTTTGTTTGTCCTGGAAGCTTTTTATCTCTCCTTCTATTTTCAATGAGCCTAGCTGGATATAGTATTCTTGGCTGCATATTTTTCTCATTTAGTGCTCTGAATATATCATGCCAGTCCTTTCTGGCCTGCCAGGTCTCTGTGGATAGGTTTGTTGCTAATCTAATATTTCTACCATTGTAGGTTACAGACCTCTTGTCCCGAGCTGCTTTCAGGATTTTCTCTTTGTCTCTGAGACTCGTAAGTTTTACTATTAGATGTTGGAGTGTTGACCTATTTTTATTGATTTTGAGGTGGGTTCTCTGTGCCTCCTGGATTTTGATACCTGTTTCCTTCCCCAAATTAGGGAAGTTCTCTGCTATAATTTGCTCCAATATACCTTCTGCACCTCTAATATTGTTTTGTCTTATGGTATCATTTATCTTTCAAATTCTGCCCTCCTGATCCAGTAGTTGTTTATCTCTCTTTTTCTCGGCTTCTTTATTTTCCATCATTTGGCTTTCTATATCACTAATTCTTTCTTCTGCCTCATTTATCCTAGTAGTTAGAGCCTCCATTTTTGCTTGCACCTCATTAATAGCCTTTTTGATTTCAACTTGGTTAGATTTTAGTTCTTTTATTTCTCTAGAAAGGGTTTCTCTAATATCTTCCATGCTTTTTTCAAGCCCAGCTAGTATCTTTAAGATCGTCATTCTGAACTCTAGTACCAACATCTTACTAATGCCCATATTGATTAGGTCCCTGGCAGTTGGTACTGCCTCTTGTTCTTTTTTTTGAGGTGATTTTTTATGTCTTGTCATTTTGTCCAGAGGAGAATAGATGAATGAGAGAACAAAATGCTAACAGGGTAACAACGACCCCAGAAAAATATACACTAAACAAATCAGAAGAGACCTGAAACTGGGGGAAAAGAAAGGGAAAGAAAGAAAAAAGAGGGAAAAAAAAAGATTAAAAAAAAAATATGATCAAATATGATCAGGCTGGTGCATAGAGCAGTGCCACACACTAGATTTTGGGTGTATTTTGGTCTGTTAGAAGAAAGTGCCTCCCAAAATTTTAAAGAAAGAAAAACTTATATATGTACAAAAATAAGAGTAAATATGATGAAGGGATGGAATATGACTGTAAAGATGAAAATTATAAAAGATTTTATAAAAGGAATTGATAAGAAGTCGGTTGAAAAAGGAAAGAAGAGGATTAAAAAAAAAAGGGAGAGAATATGATCAGGCAGAAGACTAGAACAAAGCCATACACTAGAGATTTAGGGTATATTTTGGTCTGTTAGAAGAAACTGTATCCCAAAATTTTAAAGAGAGAACAACATATATATACCAAAAATAAGGTTAACTACTATGAAGGGATAGAATAGGACTCTAAAAATGAAAAATAAAAAAAGATTTTTTAAAAAAGGAATTGATGTTGGTTGAAAAAGGGAAAAAGAAAAAAGAAAAAGAAAAAAGAGAAAATTTAAAAAATTAACTTTGAAAGACTAAAGAATCATGGGCAAAAAAAGCCATGAATCTATGTGCAGTGTTCCCCTAGTGCTGGAGTTCTGCTCTTCTCATTGATTGGTAACCTTGGTCTTGGCTGGCTGTTCTTGCTGATCTTCTGGGGGAGGGGCCTGTTGCCGTGGTTCTCAGATGTCTTTGCTGGAGGCGGAAGTGCCCCGCCCTTGCCAGGGCGGGCTAGGTCATCTGCTCGGGTTTGCTCTCAGTAGCTTTTGTTCCCTGCAAGCTTTCCTTAGAGCTTTGGAGAACGAGAGTGAAATTGCAGCCTCCCAATCTCCACCCTGGAGGAGCTGAGAACTCGGGGTGCTACTCCTCAGTGAGCCCCCACTCCTCAGTGAGCCCCCAGAGAAAAGCAGTCAATCACTCCTGTTTCCCCAGTCTCCTGCCGCACTCCATGCTCACCTGGTCTGTGACCGAGCGTTTCTGTCTCCAGCACTTGACCCCATGTGGAGTCTCCAAACCCAGCAGAGCCCTGTGATGCGTTCTCATGCTGCTCCTCCCCAGAGGGAGGAAGGGGAGGTTCTTCAATCATATATAATCCAGTTGCTAAACTACATTTAAAATTATTTCTCAGTAAAATAATATGATCAACTTCAAACATATGAGTACATTTTTATTCCATGTTATTCTGACTAGGAAAAAAGTCTCAAGTACTGTTAAATGAAATACGTATTTTTCAAAACAAAATGATAAAAGTGCATGCAACAAAACTTTATCGAACTATTGCCCATTGAATTTTTTTCTCACCTCTTTCATGACAAGAATTTCTTTGTGTTGGTTTACCTGAAATTGTGGAAAACATGACATTGTTCCCTTTAAACACAATAACTATTTTTGTTTGCAGTGATATTAATTCATTTTACTGTTTCTCATAAACTGAAAAAAATATGAGCTCTGGTTTAGTTATATTTTAATAAATGCTAATTTTTGATAATTATGTTAAGACTGGTAAGGTTTTGCCTTTGTTTTGTGTGTTTTTTCTCACTCTTTTTCTCAGCCAAATCATAAGTGATCCAGACCAAGATAGTAGTAGGAAATGAAGAAAGTGAGCAAACAAAAATTTCCATTTCAGTGGAGGTCACTGACCTTGGGAGAGAATTGTGTTTGAGCAGGAATGTAGTAGCTTTGAATAAAAATAAGATACATTTTTAAATTTAATTTGGGTTGAACTTTCTAATCCTTGAAAATATAAAGTGACTATTCTGTTAGCTGGCAGAGATGAGTTATACTGCAGTATAAGGTATAGATCACTGACCAAGTGATCTTCCAAAAGTAGGAAAAAAATAACAAATGTTTCTTCTCCACTGAGTTTTTCCTATTTAGCAAGCCAACAACACTTTTTTTCAAATTAAAGAAAGCAATTTTACCTTCATAAGTATTATGTTCCATAGAGTAGAGTTAATATATTTTGATTTTCCTCATAAACCCGTTCTCCTCATAAACCCGTTCTCCTCAAAACAGATGCAGTGTGGGTTTTTTTTTTCTTATTTTTTATTCACATCATGACTTTCAGAAAATGTTGATCAAACTAAGTTAAATACATATAATTTCATCAAAGAGAAGCAAATTACTTGTATTCTTCTACTTGAAATTTATTAGACAAGATATTATATTTTTGGCCACTTCACTTCTAAAATTTCGGTGGTTTTGTTGTTTTTATTTTTTTTACTGTTTGACTTAGGCAGTGTTTGTAGGGAAAAACAAAAGCTATTTCTAGAGAACAATTTGTATCTAAAAGTATTCTGTGTAACGAGTCATCACTTTATTTTTTCTATATGCTACAAAAAAAATTATGAAAGGAAAAAGGTATTAACTATCCTTTTTCTGGACTCCATACTATCACAGTGTATTCACTTGCAATTTCAAGTTCCTAGTACCTAGTTTTAATGTGATTTTAAAACCCAAGGACAATTCTGAATGTTCATGTTATTTTTGGCTGGCTTCATTTTCTAGAGGCAAAAAAGTATGTTGTGTCTTAATATTAACAATAAGTTGTATCTCAATTGCTATATGAAATGAGATATGACCAGAAAGAATTTCCATAGATTGCTCATTTCATAGAATAGGTACAGTGTTAGATAATTGCCATCTTGAATTTATTCTAATTTTGTACTGCACAGATATCGATGAGGCTTAGTCTGTGTCAGGTTCTGTGTTAGTCTCTTGAGATTCATTTCAGGTTCAAATTTGGTTTATGCTCTCAAAACACCATTTTTTATAGAGCTATGTTAGCTCTAGATTGACAGCAATTACCACACACTTTGTGGTTTATTAATGCCCATTATACCACTTTAAAAATACAAGAATGGTATAGAAGCTGTAGAGCCAGACAAAAATTCTTTTATCAGCTTTTCTTCCCCCTCAATTATTTTATATCTAAAGAGAATAATTGTCACTGCAGTACTGAGTTGGTCTTATAAAGCTAAACTTTTTATGTGATAGCCTGGGAAGTTTTCTAAATTCTATAAGTTTTGACAATGTTTAGTGTTCTTTTATTTGTATGTACATCCTCTGATATATTAATTTAATATTTCCTTGAAGTATTGATTCACTTTTCTGCCTTTCTATTAATATGTCTATGAGTTATATAGTTAAATCAATTAAAATTCATTTCTTCATTGTTTCAAATAATCAAACTCAAAATCAATCTTAATTTCCCACATGGCTCTCATATGCATAAGCTATATTTACTAAGGCATGGCCGGGCAAATTTTAAAATTCTTTTATATTTGTGTGTGAGTGTTGGGTAGGGAAAGTTACTTTCTCTTTAAGTCTCAGGGAAATGGAATAGGAGCCAAATAAGGTATGCAATAACTTTTTCTAGATTTCCTCTTATATCCCTGATTTTATTCCATTGTTTCCATGTTAGATGTTAATAACTATAACTGTATCATAATCTTAAGGGGATAGTGAATACTCTCTATTAAAAAGAATCAAGATATCAAGAAAAAACAGGCATGGGTAGAAAATGTGTACTTATAATATTCAACTTTCGGAAAAGGGGACTTGCTCTACATTATAAACCATTACATGTAGGGCACCTGGGTGGCTCAGTTGGTTAAGCGACTGCCTTCGGCTCAGGTCATGATCCTGGAGTCCCTGGATCAAGTCCCGCATCGGGCTCCCTGCTCGGCAGGGAGTCTGCTTCTCCCTCTGACCCTCCCCCCCTCATGTGCTCTCTCTCATTCTCTCTCTCTCTCTCAAATAAATAAATAAAATCTTAAAAAAAAAAAACATTACATGTAAATGTAAACCATTACATGTAAATGTTATTTCAGAGGTTGTCCTGGCAAAAACAAACAAACAAACAAACATTCAGACACCACAACAAGACATCAGACACTTTTATTGTGATGACATAATATACATCTGTTCTGCTACTTAGATATTTCCTCAAAGACTTTATGTTTAGCAACTGGTGATTTATTTTTTCTTCAAAAAAATCTCAGATTGAGGCTGATTTTTATTTGGATAGAATGAATGTTCTAAGAAAAAGATCTGTATTATTTTATGAGTTACATGACAATAAAGATAATATTTTTAAGTGAGAAAATATATCTTTTAAAAATTATAAAATAACATTTGTGCAAACAAATGAAGTAGCTAAGAGCATTCTTCTTACACTAAATAAGCCTGGTTTCTAAAAGCTGAGTAATATTAGTTATTCTATTTAATAAATTTAATGTTATAGAAACTTAATAGGTTTTAGGTACTTAAAGTATAAATTGAGATAATAATAACACATGGGTTTATTTGAGAGTCAAATGATACCCCATACTCAAAATCCCTACCACACTTACTGGCATATTGTAAACTGAGTATATACATATATATATCTTTTAACTGAATATATATTTTTAAACTGAATATATTTTTATTGTTATCATCATTATTTTAGTCATCTTTTTGCATTACCAGATAGTGACTTATGAATAGTTCATAAGATAAAACAGAGAATTAAAACATATTCTCTTGCCTATTAATCACTCTGATAAGTATATATTTATTCATAAATTGTATGATGTGGTATAAACTGCAGTAGAAAATATATGTGTTTCAATTGTAATTCCTTACAAAAAAGAGGAGATAAAATTGTACAAATTCAAATGTAAAGATCTAATAGTAGTTTCCTTTGGTGATGTCATGTTTGCCTGATTCTTCATGATATGTGTAGTCTTGTGTTGTTGTCTGTGCATTTGAAGAAGCAGATACTTCTTCTAGTCTTTAAGCCCTTTTTTTTTTTTTTTTTTACAAATAAAGTCCTTCTTCTGTCAAATTATCAGCCTGATGGGACAACCTTTGGATCAGAGCACAGCAGGGCTGGAGCTAGGTTATGGTGCTGCTCCAAAGTGTAGAGGTAGGTTTGTTAACAGGGTATGTTGGCAGTTGAGGCTCCTCCTACATCCCTTGCTGGATTGGGCTGGTCAGAGGACCATGGACAAGGGGGACTATAGCAGAATCAATAGAAAGATGAGGTTGATTTCAAGTTCACAGCTGGAACAACACTACAATCAGCAGGCCTGCCACAGAGGGTGGGCCTGCCTTCTCAAAGTGACCCTCCTTAATCTTGGGCACTACTAGGGTTTTGCAACCTCCTACCTGGGTGCCAAGGTTCTCACAAAGGCATATTTTTTTCTGTGGATGGCCAACAAGTTATGTTTCCTTTGGGGGCGATGAAGAATGTAGACTTCCTATTACACTATCTTGCTGACATCATCTTAACATTAATTTTAAAGTACAAACTTACAAGATTTATATTTTTAAATTAATGTTAATATCACCTTAATATATTTATTTCTCTTTTAATCACCTGAATAATTGAGAAGAAAAATGTTCACATAACATAACCTAGACTATTTATAAATTTATAAGTAGGAAAGTAAGCAAATAAAATACATTGTTGTAACTGATATAATTTTCTCCATCCTCATTTAAGATCTATCAAACTGGGAGGTATAATTATTTGATGAGACACATCTCCATTATCTAGTTCTATCCTCTAATTATGATATGTTTGCATTGACACTGGTAATGGAGGAATTAGTTTACCCAAGCAAGAAATCAATAATTCAAACTTATAATTAAATTTTATTATAATGAGAAAATTTGTACATTAATGTGGACTCAAGCTACTATTTCTTCTCAATAGTTATTTTCTAACCCATGCATAATTAAATATGCAAATTAAAATATCTAGTATCAATGTTATATATTTTTTTAAATCAATAAGGGAAGACACATAGAACAGCTCTATAATTTTATGGATATGCAATAAATATGAAATTAATAAACACCAAAGAATATTTTTCAAATGTGTCATTTATTGCAAATCAATGCCAATTAAGAAATGAGTTATCCATTTTCGTTCTGGAAGTCTTACATATTTTAATATGAGTCAGTTATTTCTTCATCAGTAATCATGCTTATCCATCACAAATAGCACTGGCTACAAAATTTGTGGGTCCCCCATGCAAAATGAATAACCTGGGATCCTTGTCCTGAATTTATTGGTAATTTCGAGAAAGTGACATCCAAGGCATTAAACTTAGTGTGGGGCTCTTCGGAATGCTGGGCCCTGTGGTAACTGCAAACGTTTAAAAAAGACTTAACATTAAGTCTACATAATCTCTTCCAGAAAACAAAAAGGGGGGAAAGACTTTCCTACTTATTATATGCAACTATTACCCTGATACAAAACTACACAGAATAAAAGAAGAAAAATAGAGGACAGTATCCTCATGGATGTAGATACAACAATTCCTATCAAAATTGTTGACCAGTAGGGACGCCTGGATGGCTCAGTCCTTAAGCATCTGCCTTTGGCTTAGGTCATGATCCCAGGGTCCTGGGATCGAGCCCCACAACAGGCTCCCTGCTCAGCGGGAGGCTTGCTTCTCCCTCTCCCACTCCCCCTGCTTGTGTTCCCTCTCTCGCTGTGTCTCTCTCTGTCAAATAAATAAATAAAATCTTTTTTAAAAATGTTGGCCAGTAGAACTCAGTAACATATAAAAACATTATACTTGGGCGCCTGGGTGGCTCAGTCAGTTAAGCGTCTGCCTTCGGCTCAGGTCATGGTCCCAGGGTCCTGGGATCGAGCCCCGCATCGGGCTCCCTGCTCAGCGGGGAGCCTGCTTCTCCCTCTCCCCTTGCTCCTCCCCCCTGCTCATGTCTCTCTGTGTCAAATAAATAAATAAAATCTTAAAAAAAAAATTATACACCATGACCAAGTGGAATTTATTACAGAGATACAGGTTGGTTAATATTAAAAAAATCAATGTATTTTACCATATTAACTAAAGAAGAAAAATCACACCATCATATCAAATGATATAAAAAATTGATAAAACTCAACACCTCAAGAAAAAAAAACTCAGAAAATGGGAATAAAAGACAACTTCCTCAACTTTGTAAAGAACACTTACAAAAAATATAATTTATATCACATTAGAATTGGAACAAACCGGTAGAAAATAGGAACAAGCCAATAATGTCCACCATCAACACTATTATTTAATGTAATGCTGGAAATTTTAGCTAAAGCAAGAAGGCCAAAAGAAAAAGAAGGGGGAGGACAAAAAAGTTTTCTGTATCAGAAAGTAAAAATTAAACTGTTCTTATCTGTAGATTCATGATTATTTATGTAGAAAATCCCAAGGAATCTACAAAACTAATATTTCTAACTGCTATAGATAATAACTGAGTTTAGCAGCTTAACAGGATACATGATAAATATACAATTGTATTTGTATATACTAACAATAAGTTTGTGATAACAAAATTAAAATACGTTAATTAAAATATAATGGAATATGTATTTTGAATATATAAATATATTTAATATAATTAACATTTAATGAGTTTATAATAACATAAATGAAACTTTAGAGATGAAGACGGAGGAATCAGTAATCTACTTGATTTCAAGAATTATTATATAGAGTTATCAAGATTGTGTGATCTTGATGATGCATACATCTATAGAAAAATGGTACAGAATAAATAAACAAACCACAAATAGACACACACAATAAGGCTCACACCTTGTACAAAAACTACTTCAAAATGTATCGTGTACTTCAATGACAAATTTAAAACCATAAAATATGTATTAAAAAAATAAAACTTAGAGGAAAAACTAAACTAGGAGAAAAGCTTTTTGATCTATGACTATATAAAGAATCGTTAAACTTGATAACAAAAACATAGTCCACAAAAGGAAAATTTGATGACTTGGACTGCAATGAAATTAAAAGAAAAAAAAATCCTTTTGCTCTATGAAAGACCCTGTTAGAAGTTAAAATGGCAAGCTACAGTATGACAGAAGATATTTTCAAACCATATATCTAACAAAACATTAGTATGAAGAAGATGCAAAGAACTTTTATTATTCAATAATAGAAATTTCTGATTATTTAATAAGCAAAATACATGAAGAGACATTTCGTAAAAGGTAAATGAACACATAAAAAGATCTTCAACATCATTAGACATTAGGAAAATACAAATTTTTACCCACCTATCAGAATGTCTAAAATAAGAAATAGAGACAACACCAAATGGTGACAAGGATTCAGAAAACATGGCTCGCTTATACATCATATGTGGAAATGTTAAGATAGCCAAAAAACTAAACATGCACCTAACAGATGAACCAAAATTGAATTGCTTAACATTTGACCTAAAACAGTGAGAATTTAGGTTCACACAAAAACTTGTACATAGACTTTAGCAGCTTTATCTTGATATCCTAAAAGTGGAAACAACCCAGATATCCTTCAACGGGTGATTAAACAAGCTGTCTTACAATAGAATACTAACTAACAATTAAAAGGAATAAACTCTTGATACAAGGTTAATAAACCCTGGTGAATATCCAGAGAATTATGTTGAAAAAAAAAAAAAAAAAGCAAATCTCAAAAGATTACCTACTATATGGTTCCACTTTATAAGATTCTTGAAATGACAAAATTTTGTAAATGGAAAACAGATTATTGGTTTCTGGGGATTGGAGGTTGGAGACAAATGTGGTTATCCTAGAACAATACGGAGGATCTATCTGGTGATAAAAATATTCTGTGTCTTGACTTTATCAATAGCAATATCCTGACTGTGATATCGTACTATAGGATTTCAAGATGTTAGCACTAGGAGAAATAATAAAGGCTACAAACAAACTCTGTATTATTTCTTACAATATGATTCTACAATTATCTCAGCATGTTAATTTTAAAAAAGGAAATTAAAAGGTAATTTTCTTTATAAAAATAGATGTGAAAAATGAAATTAGTCAATAGTATTTCTAAAATGTATAAATTTATATGAATATCTGTGTCAGAATTAAAGCAAAATTTGTCCAAAGAAAGAATGACTCAATATTAAATACTCTGTCAATGTATTTTAATTTATCAATGAATAAATTAAAAATTGGGTGATTATTTCAATATATGCAGAAAAGATAAATTTCCTTCTGTTTCTATTTCAAAAAGAAGTTCAAATCATATATATGTATGTTTGTGCCCATATTTATATATATATTTATTTCAAAAGACTCATCAATTTAGAAACAAAAGCATTTACTCAATTTGTTAAAGATAATAGAAAAAGTCTATAGCAAATGTATGAACAAAACAAAAAAGGTAAGCAGACCAACTATTATTAACTATTATTGCTGCTTTTTACTATTTGCTCTGAGGAGCTAGTATAATCTACAATAATGTAAAATGAAATAAGAAGCAGAAATATTTTAAGAGAAGAAATAAACCTGTAATTATTAGTAATATAGTTATCTATATAGAAAAAACAACTGAGAATTTATAGAAACTGATTAGAATGTTTAGCAGTATTGCTACATAGAAGAACACCATCTAATCTACACCAGCAATAATCAACTACTATTAAAAATAAAACAGCATTCACAATGGTACCACTACTTATAATTTGAACAAATTAAGTTAGCAAATAATACAGAGAAGCTCTATATAGATAAATATTTAGCTCTATAATATAGACTAAAATTTTATGTTAAGAATAGAACATTGCATATTTTGGAGGTTATGAAATTACTATAAAATGTTAGGATTTGTACTCGGATCAGTGATTCAATGCAAAATAAAATAAAAATTCCACTATTTTTTGAACTCAGTACATTTCTTCTGAAATGTGCATAGATCTATATATATCTGGTGTCTGAGTCTCTTGACAAACTCCCACCACATGAAGAGGTCAGAGTGGAAAAGTGTGCAGTGCAACATGTAAGAGAGAACAGTCAGGTTGTAAACAATAAGGTTATTTACTAAGGAAGCAAAATTATGCTTGAGCCAAGAGCATCCCTAGCAGGTTAACCCAGGAGCAGAGGAAATGCAGTACATGAGAAATGTGATAATGTGTGTAAAAATTGTCTGCTAGCCTCTTATTGATGATTAAATGCCTTTCTCACATGCATGTTGACCCCTGTATGTCTTATGTTTTTTTGTTATCAAATTTAAGTCTTACAATAATGAGGATTTGTGATCTAAGGAAGCCAAATTAGAGCCACAAAGTCCTTCTGATGCAAATTCCTCATATGTGAGGAATGTGAAGAAACAGACATGCAGGAAATTTAAGAGATTTTCTCAAGGTCACTGAGCTAAAATGTGACGGATTTACAGATTTGGGATTAGAACTTCTCTCTCCTGATACCTGTTTCTTTCTTCTTTCCACCAAATCAGATGATGTTGTTTTACCTGTGTCCACATTCCTATTTTTGCATACAATCTAAATAATTTATTTTCAGGCCAGGATGCTGAGTGCGGTGAGTCTTTTTCTAACTGTAGGTCTACTTGCCACTACCTGTCTCTGGCCATTGCCACCAAATGGTCAAATTCAATCATGCATCAGAATCTTTGGATGACGTTGATAGACAATTTTATTGTCATCAAAATCAAAACAGGTAATCATTGAGGAGATGTTTACTGAGGAATAAGTTTTCAACTCTAATAAATAATTTATGTTAACTTTTAAAGTATAATTACAAAATCAAATGCATATTGCTAATTCCTTCATTGATTATTTCACTCAACTCTTGGTGACTTCCTCTTGCTATGCTCAAGAGAATGCAATCCATTTCCTTCCATTTCCTAACTTCTAGAGGTTGCTCACATTTCTTGGTTCATCTTCTCTTTCATCTATCTTCTTCTTCTAACAACTTTTTATCTCTGTGAGCATTCTTTTGTAGTCATATTTCACTCTCATCATAGCCAGCAGAGGTTCTTTACCTTTAAAGGATTCATGTGATTAGATTGCACCTGCCTGGATAATACAAGATAATTGCATAATTTTAAAATACTTCAGTTAATCATATCTACAAATCCTTTTTTGCCATTGAGAGGCCATTATTCTGCCTACCACACTGGGTGATTGCGGGAGAATTTAATGATTTGATGATTAAGATATTCTTGGTTGAATGTTATGGGGATTACATACAGGTTTTCCCACTATCTGAAAGTTTGATTTATCACACTTTAATTTTATGAAAAACCTACATTGTACCTGTTTTTGCTAACTGAAAGAAATCCAAAGAGGATTTTCACTTTTACAAAATAGTAATTACTTCTTTGCTTTATGCCATTTCAGCTTATGAAAGATTTCATAGGAATGCTCTACTTTCAAATAGCAGGAAAAGCTATACCAGTCCTTATGACTATTGCTATAAAACCAGAGAAGCATGAAAAAGTAGTGATGAAGGGCTAAAACAAAGAGTTAAAAGTAAGGTGGTTATTGGTACCATGGATTGGAATGAGATGAGACCAACAGACTGTTTAGGAAGTTTTAACTGCAACTGCAAAACATAGATTCAAAGGATTAGAAATAAATCAGTTGTTATGTTATTTCATTTCACTAATTATTTTCTTTTAGTTCAGTTAGTCTTAGCAGGAGAGTCCTCCTCTATTACTGATAACCTAAAGTGGAAGAAGAAGGCCAGCAGAAGAATCTAAGACTGAGGAGGAGGTTTACAGAGTGTTCATTCTACAGTTCTATTTATTTACTTATTTTTTTTTATTTTTTTTAAGATTTTATTTATTTGAGAGAGAGAGACAGAGATAGTGACAGAGAGCACAAACAGGGAGGAGAGGGAGAAGCAGGCTCCCCGCTGAGCAGGGAGCCCGATGCGGGTCTTGATCCAAGGACCCTGATATCATGACCCTAGCGGAAAGCAGATGCCCGACTGACTGAGCCACCTAGGCACCCTCTATCACTGTTTTTAATGTCATATGTTTTGAGTTAAATTTTTGTAGCTCTATCCAATTAATTTGAAAAAAAAAAATCACCACTAATACATAAATTAGCCCTATCACCTCCTATCCTTCTATTTTGTAATCATCTTGTATATGGCTTAATTTAGAATGATATTTTTATTCCTGAAAATACAGCTGCCTTTTTGATATTTATTAAGCAGATCTTCTGCTCTGTACCTCAGTAGTTTGATTACTCTTCTGAGTTGAAAGCATTTAAAATGATATGGTATCACAAATTTTCCAGACAATCATACAGCAGAAACTTGGTTTTTTCATTTAAGTATCTGCAATTCATGCATCGATAGGGAAATTTGTTTTTTTTTTGACATTGTATGAAAGATTTGACTATAATCTCTGTATTGAGAACTGATCTGCTTAATCAAAACTAACTACTTCTTCCAATATGTCACAAATATATACAAAATGAAATAAAGACAATTTGGGTGAGACCTGGATTAGTAGGTTTACATTATATGCCCCCATTCAGCAAACATTTTAAAAATAGATTTGACTTAAAATTTATGATTTAAAAACTGAAAAATTAAGTCATTGATGCTTCCTGGAAGCAGAATTTAAGGCAAAAAATATATCAAAATAGTATGGACTTATAAACTACAAAAACTTTTACATGAAGAAATCATGTCTGCACTTGGAGAAATGTCAATTCTACCAGTTACAAAAACACACTTTATTAAATGAAACAGTACAGAGAATAAAACACTTGATTTTTCTGACACTGTTGCTAATTTTGCTCTGAAATTAAATTGTAGGAGTAATTGCAAACTTTTATCATGATTTTCACTTTTGCCATGAAATGAAGCATATTAAAATCCTAGCTTCCATTATTATTCCTGTCCTACCTTGTCTGCCTGTCTGTCTCTCTCTCTCTCTGTCTCCTTGCCCCTACAAGCATGCACACACACAAACATACATACATACATACACACACACACAACCACATGCCCCTATGTTCTATTTCTGTAAAGAAATGTAGTAGGCATCAAATGTAATGGCAGCACATTTGATAATTTTCTTTTTCTTTTCTCTGGAGAAATAAAACCTAAAGAAAAGTAGTACATTGAGCCACCATGTTTAAAGAGCTTTCCATGGAATTTTAAAGTTTCCACTCAAACCTATGAGTCAAAGATCCTTAGACAATTGAAGAAAATTTCCAAAACTGAGAGTGATTAATAATGCATGTAAGTTAAAAAAAAACTCTAGGGAATGTAGGAAAAATAAAAAATTCAGAAGAACACTTGAAAAAAGTTTGGGTTGACTAAATATATGCATTTGGAAAGAAATTTTATTCATCAAACTGTATCAGAATATGATATAAAATGAAGAGAATAAAATTAAGCTTTAACATTACAGATAATTTTGGAGAAAAATTATTTAATAGCAAAGTTGTAATATAAAGTTGAATAAATATAGCAAAAGCTAGAACAAAAAGATAGCTGTTAGAGAGAAATAATATACCTTAAAATTGGTCCAGAAGGTCTGAAAATTGTGTGTATTCCAGAATGTGATAGCAACAACAAAAATGTAGAAAATTATTTTTCCTAAGAAATAATACAAAAGTTTTTGCAGCTAAAGGACCTATGCTGCTAGATTGAAGGTACTAATAAATGTCAAGATAGGTGAAAGGAAATGAAATCCACCAAATGATATCACTGAGAAATAGAAGAAGCCAGTTGTAAACAGAAATACTAAACCTTTCAGAGAAAATAAAATCATGTCACTTACAAGTGAGATTTAAAATGGCATTTTGCTGTTCACTGATATAGTGGATGATCAAAAACAATGAAGCAATTCTCACAAAATAAGGGAACACATTTTCACTAATGAATTCTATAACTGATATTTGAGTAAAGTAAATGTGTATGGCAAGAATAAAATAAGTGAGAAGAGTATCTTTTCATTGTTGTAGTGAATATAAATAAAAATTAAAAGAGAGTAGCATAATTAGAAAATCATAATAATTACAAGCTCAGTATGACCCAAATTAAGAGTAGTTATCCTTGAGGGCGCCTGGGTGGCTCAGATGGTTAAGCGTCTGCCTTCGGCTCAGGTCATGATCTCAGGGTCCTGGGATCGAGTCCCGCATCGGGCTTCCTGCTCCTTGGGAGCCTGCTTCTCCCTCTGCCTCTCTCTCTCTCTCTGTCTCTCATGAATAAATAAAAAAAATCTTTAAAAAAAAAAAAAAAAGAGTAGTTATCCTTGAAAAACTTTACGGAGAGGAAGGAAGCATATAAGGTTATAAATAAGCACCGGAAATCTAAAGTGAAAGGGTAATCATATTTCATACATTTTAATACAGAAACATTGAGTAATATCTTAGTGAAGTTACTAAGATCTAAAGTAAGTGAATAAGTGAATTGACTGCATGCACAGCATGTGTTTGTGTGGATTTGCGTGTGGTGAGTGATATGGTCCTGGTGTTGCTGTTGGTGATGGTAAGAGGGAAGAATCAGTGATCAGGTTGGTCTCACAATGTTAAAAGAAAAGGATGAAAATTTAATTCTCAAGGCAAAAAAAGTGTAAGTGAAGAAATTTATACCCAAGCAATTTTTATTGAAGTACAGACACAAAGAGGACCCACTCTCGTATTCAACTCACACAGGGCTGTAAAGTGTAGTGGTACTAATTTTACCTTCCTTGCAAGAATTTACATTGAAAAACAATAATAAACTAAAAAAAACATGTTTTTAAAAATTTGTTTAGATTTCCTATGAATGTTTGTTAATTATCATCCTAAAATTAATGATAGGAAAATTAAAGTAAAAGCAAAATTAAATCAAGATGTAAAAGGAAAAGCACAAGTTTATCAATTTTCATGTCATTTGTATCAAAAGCCAATAGTTCCAATCCCAATTTGGGAATCAAAAATATACATGGATGCATGTTACACATTATGGATTTGTTGTACAAACTTTGAAGTTTATTAAATACTAAGTACAAACATTACACAGAGAGAAAAAGTAATTTGTAGACCTTGAAGTAGAAAACACCAAAGCATTAAAATAGAAATTCACATAAAAATATGCTAAAAGTTTCAAACTAAATATATTTGCTGTTCTAACCAATATAAATGGGACAAATTTAAATTTGCAAAGAAAAAAGATGACTTTAAGATTAGCTAAATAACATAGCTCATCCATATATATTCATGCCAGAGATGCATCTAAGAGAAAGTATTTCAGAAATGTTTAAAGTAAGAGCATGATCCAAAGAGTAAAAGAGCTCTTATGTCACATAATTTATACACTTAAAAATGGAAATGTAAACATACAGAAACCATATGGAAATATTTAAAGAAATAAATTCTTAGTCTGACCCATTTTTTTGAACCCATGGTAAATCAAATGACTGAAATTGATCAAGTAAATATAAATCAAATCTATCTTTAATAATAGGAAATGCAATTTTATTTTTAAAGCTCATGAAATATGTTGTTTCTCTCTGCTAGGCCCCAAGGTCAAAATCAAATAAATTTTAAAATAAAAATAGTAATGATAACAGTTTCCAATTGCATTCTGACAAAAGGAGAGAAAATTAGCTGCAATTAAAGTTTTTATATAGGATATAATTAGCAAATCAGAAATAGTAAATATTCTTAAAGGTATCAATAAAAATACAGCATCCAGGAATAAACTTCGTGAAATTATACAAATATTTTATGAAAATGTTTAAACCTTTACTATAAGACAGTTAGAAAATTTAAAGTCACTCATGTACTTGGCTAGGAAAACACAGTATTACAGAGAACAATATCTGTGATCAGCACCAGGTGATGTATGGAAGTGTTGAATTACTATATTGTACACCTGAAACTAACGTAACACTGTATGTTAACTAATTGGAATTAAAATAAAAATTAAAAAAAAGAACATCCTTTACAAATGTCTTTAGTACAGATTTCTTGATGGCAAATGTTCTCAGTTTTTGCTAGCCTATAAATGTTCTTTTTGCACTATTTTTCTTGAAAAATTGTTTTGATGGTACACAGTTCTAGGTTGAAGAGTTATTTCCTCTCAGTTCTCTGTTCTTTTCCTGCCTTCTGGATTCCATTGTTTTGAAAACATCTACCCTCAATCTAATTGTTGTTTCTTTATAAAAGAGATTCTTTCTCTCTGGCCCTTTTTAATACCATCTTGTTTCTTTTTTTTTTTTTTTAAGATTTTATTTATTTGACAGAGAGAGACACAGCAAGAGAGGGAACACAAGCAGGGGGAGTGGGAGAGGGAGAAGCAGGCTTCCCGCTGAGCAGGGAGTCCAATGCGGGGCTCGATCCCAGGACCCTGGGATCATGACCTGAGACGAAGGCAGACGCTTAACGACTGAGCCACCCAGGCGCCCCAATACCATCTTGTTTCTGATGTACTATGATTAACATTAAAGTGAGTTGAAGTATGAAAAAAGAAAGAGAACAGTATCTGAATATAATTCACATACTGCACAAATATGGTAATCTATATGCAACTTGCTGAGAAGTAGACAAAATTAAGATTTTTTTTCTCCACTTTTAATCTATTATTCACTCCCAGCCACTATGTAAAAAAATGCCAGTGAAGGATGAGAGTGAGTCAGTGTCTTTGAAGGGACTGACGGGTGTCTTAGTTCAGGCTCGTATAACAAAAAGCCATAAATGTATGGCTTGAAAGCAACAGAAATTTATTTCTCATAGTTCTGGAAGCTGGAAGTGCAAGAACCCAGTGCAAGCACACTTAGGTTCTGTTGAGAGCTGTCTTCTGAGTTGCAGACTGGTTTCTCTTGTATCCATCTTCATATGGCAGAGAGCAGAAAGAGGAAGCAAACTCTCTGCTGACTCATGTGAATACTGATCCTATTTATGAGAGCTCCACCCTCAATCTCATCTTAATTACATCCCCAAAGTCTCATCTTCTAATACTATCAGGTTGTGGGGGTGGTGAGTGGGTAGGGTTAGTCAAATTGAGTGAAATTTTAAGATGGTCTTGGTCAATGTAAACTGTGAGTGGCCACCATTACTGTGCACTGACAGAATTTATGCTGGCAATGAAAGAGTGCAGATGTGTGGGTATCATCCACGCAGAACACATCATCATCCTTCAAAAATTCAACCCTAGAAGAGTTAGAAGCAGCATCTAGCACAACAAGGGATGCTGTGGAATAAGAAAGGTGAAAGATAAGGTCTTATTTCCCTTTACTTTTCTTCAACAAGCAAATGGACATGGGTCTTGTCTGAATTGTGGGTAAAGCTGTGTGTAGAAAAATAAATTGAATGCAATTGAAAAAGTTAATTTTGATTAGACTGTGCTTAGTAATCACTTCAAGTGAGGTTTCCAATATCTGTAGTTTGGAAACCATCTGGGGTCTATTTGAGAATTCAGAAGGTATTGAAGGCTACAAGCTGGCCTGGAGCATTGTGGTTGGGAACTATATAGATGTTTCCTGATGTGTCTACCAACTTCAGAAATTCAATAAAACAGTTATAGGATTTATTATTTTGCTTCAAGAATAAATAAATGAATAGATAAGTGTTAGTATGTCAGAATAATACCACAAATTTAGACAAAAAAAAAAAAGATAAGCTGGATAATGTTGATAAAGTTAACCAAAAAGCCGAGTTCTTAATATGCAAATAAAATTTAGATTAAAAAATTATCCTGATGTGTAAAATATAAGAACAGATAGATCAAAGAAAAATAGATATCAAAGCCAGTAAATGCATGCAATAATGCTTATCTCACCTATGAATCATAAAATACAATTTTCCATTTGTATTATTGGAAAGTATTTTTAAAGTTACCTTTGTAAAAAGGAAATGTCAAGGGTTGATTAGTATATGAAGAAAGGTGAGAGGAAATGTTTGGAAAACAAAGGTTGCCCTATTACGTTAATTTGTTTCTTAGGTAAAGAGGAATCTCTGTTAATAGCTGTCTTCCTGGTACAACAGGCAGCTGAGGGGGAGCTAAAGAACTTTTCCTGAATCTGCTGGGTTTTTACTGCTTTTAACTCAAAACAATGTTCATGCCAAAGTGGCCCATCTTAGGGCTGCCTGCCCTTGGCCCATATAGTAGTGAAGTTTGATCACAGTATTAGAAGACCATCCAAAGTGTATGAAGAAACTCTTATATATTCATTCTGTGTGTGGACAAATTATTGAAAACTTTATGGATAGTAATTTGGCAACATCTAAAATGTCTATAGTTCCAAATAGTGGCTGAAATAAATGAATATTTATATTAATCATCATGGTGAATTTGCCTCTTACTAAATTATCTTGCTTCTAAAACTTATGCATTTAGAAACTTCCTAATTTAAATGATAATAAGGTGCCTTTAAATATTATATTGATATACAGTGGGTATTTTGTATTTCACTTTTACAAATATCAGAAAAAGAGCATTACTTGATGAACACTACTTTTTCTCTTCTAAAGATTTATTTATTTATTTTGAGAGAAAGAGGGAGAACGCACACATGGGCATGCATGCTCAGAAGTTGGGGGAGGGGCAAAGGGAGAGAATCTTCCAGCAGACTCCCCACTGAGCACAGAGCCCAGGCAGAGGCAGGGCTCAGTCTCACAACCAATGAGATCATGAGCTGAGCAGAAACCAAGCTCAACCAACTAAGCCACCTGGGCATTCCAATGAACACTACTTTTGTTCTGCACCTTGTAATGATCAAAATATAGTGGATATGTTTGACAGTCAACCATGTTAATATCATTTACAATCTCTAATTATTATCTTCTCTGATTTTTCATATAGATTACTTCCATACTCTTTCTGTTCCCTGGATTTATAGGCAATAGTAAAAAATATTTTATGGGAAAAATTACTTTTCTTTCATTCTACTCTAGAGGATGGAGCTCTAATATGTGTGTGTGTCTGTGTGTGTGTGTATAAAAGAAATAACCTGTATAGTCACCTTTAGAAATTATAATCAAATATGCAGTGGCTAAAGGCTTGAGTTCTAATTAATTCCAATGTTTTTATATTTGAGATACAGTTTGCAAATGTTTGAATATTCATAGTGTTTTCTTAACCTGCTTTAAATAAGACTAACAATAATTCTGTTCAAGACTGAATAGAATTAATTAGTAATGAACATTTTATTTTGTTAAATGTAGATACTTGAAGAACTTGTCTAGTAGATTGAGAGGGATAACAAGACATAGAACAGAATATTTTGTGTTGTATTAGAGAGGACCTCTGTCTCCTTTTTCTGCATCATGTGTTTGGTTAACCTTCTATACACTAATTCCCTGCTCCATTTGGGCCAGACCTAACACTTTTTCTAGGAACCTCACATGCTTCTTGGAACATATAATTCACATCTTCACAAGTAGAGATTTAAGGCTCCAGGGCAGTTTCAGGAAAAAGGAATTTTCTCTTCCCTTCAAGGTCCTTCTAGCTGGACTAAGAATCAAATTGGCATGAGACTGATTAATAGGAGAAAATTGGGCTATCCATATAGAGATGAAATTCCAAAGTCAGTGAGGTAACAGGAGAGAGTTAGAAGTCTGAGGATACAAAGTGGAGAAAGATAGGGGCATCTGGGTGTCTCAGTCAGTTAAGCCTCTGACTCTTGATTTTGGCTCAGGTCATGATCTCAGGGTTGTAGGATGGAGCCCCACCTCAGGCTCAGTGAGCAGTCTGCTTGAGATTCTTTCTCTCCCTCCCTGCCCCCCAGCATGTGCTCTCTAAATAACTAACTAACTAAATAAATAAATAAATAAAATCTTTAAAAAAATGAAGTAGAGAAAGACCATTTACAGAAAGGTGAGAGGAAGTGTTTGGAAAACAAAGGTTGCCCTATTACGTTAATTTATTTCTTAGGTAAAGAGGAATCTCCGCTAATAGCTCTCTTCCTGGTACAGCAGGCAGCTGAGGGGGAACTAAAGAACTTTTCCTGAATCTGCTGGGTTTTTACTGCTTTTAACTCAAAACAATGTTCATGCCTAAGTGGCCCATCTTAGGGCTGCCTGCCCTTGGCCCATATAGTAGTGAAGTTTGATCACAGTATTAGAAGACCATCCAAAGTGAACGGAATACAATAGGCACAAAGAAGTGAAAGAAATCAGGTAAACTGACAGTAGAATGTCTGTGTACAACCAGAAGTTTACAGGTTTTCAAGTTAGATCATAGGCAGAGGGGCCATATTCTATTAAAGTAATGCCTGGATTTAGCATCCTCCAAGCATGGATTCTTGAGACACAAAGAATCCTATCTGCACATCCATTACTCAGGATTGGGGGAAATGATCAGAATGGAATACCTCTAGCACTTTTATAATTATAAATCAAATAAAATTCCCTTTACTGGTCTGAATAATCCTTTCAAAGCCACATACTATGAAGTTAATAAAGTGGATGTACTCCCATTTTACCAGGTAAAATTATCTGGAAACATTATAGAAATTTTACTTTGTGGACTGAAATTTCTAATAATCAATCCTATGTTATTTAGAGATTTTTCAGTCCAAGCATGCTCTACTCCATCTTCAATCTGAAACTGATAATGTATTGCTTGTGTTGTTGACTAAGTTAATATGTAGTGTTCAGTCTTCAAATTCCTAGTGATAATTAAAGTATTCCTAAAATTTAAAGACTTTTCTTTACATGCATGTATAAATATTAATGTTCTCTTTCTCAAGATTGGTTCAGTAGTTTTTAGGAGAATTTAACATAAGGAATGAAAAACAAATGTATTAAATATTTTCTAAAACAAGAATTAGAGTATATATTATATAAGCTTTAGAAAGTGGCAAGTTATAAAAATTGTTTGATTTCCTTTGGAGAAAAAAAAAAGTATGTTAGGGTAAAAAAAAAAGGGCCTAGATTTCGATAGGATTCAACTTATGTGCCATAAAAGAAAATAGATAAGACAAGAGAAAGAATGTAAACTATATATCTAACCTAATAAATCTGAGAAAAAGTTAAGAGTGGAGCCTTTCTCAAGGGAATAAAAGATAGCTTGTTACACTTTACCTGCCAAGAAGAAGGAGAATGAGAAAGAGAAAAAAGTATATAGCAGAAAATGTACTGTGTCTCTGAATAAAACTCATGGTATTTCCAGAATCCAGAATTCTGCCAGTAAGTACATTCTCTTAGCTAATTAGAATCAAAGGAAGTGTTTTGGGCCAGATCTAGCTGATGTTAAAATCTCATCATTTCCATCCTTGGTAGTTTTCCTAACTTGAGAAAATACTATTTTTAATTTTTTTTTTAATTAACATTGGGGAGGGTATGTATGTGCTATGGTGAGCACTGTGAATTGTGTAAGACTGTTGAATCACAGACCTGTACCTCTGAAACAAATAATACATTATATGTTAAAAAAAAAAAGAAGAAGAAGAAGAAGATAGAAGGGGGGAAGAATGAAGGGGGGGAATTCGGAGGTGGAGATGAACCATGAGAGACTATGGACTCTGAAAAACAAACTGAGGGTTCTAGAGAGGAGGGGGGTGGGAGGATGGGTTAGTCTGGTGATGGGTATTAAAGAGGGCACGTTTTGCATGGAGCACTGGGTGTTATCCGCAAACAATGAATCATGGAACACTACATCAAAAACTAATGATGTGATGTATGGTGATTAACATAATAAAAAAAAGCATATAATGTATTATTTGTTTCAGGGGTACAGGTCTGTGATTCATCAGTCTTACACAATTCACAGCGCTCACCATAGCACATACCCTTCCCAATGTCCATCACCCAGCCACCCCATCCCTCCCACCCCCCCTCCACTCCAGCAACCCTCAGTTTGTTTCCTGAGGTTAAGATTCTCTTATGGTTTGTCTCCCTCTCTGGTTTTATCTTGTTTCATTTTTCCCTCCCTTCCCCTATGATTCTCTGTCTTGTTTCTCAAATTCCTCATTATCAGTGAGATCATATGATACTTGTCTTTTTCTGATTGACTTATTTTGCTCAGCATAATACTCTCTAGTTCCATCCATGTCATTGTAAATGGTAAGATTTCATTTTTTTGATGGCTGCATAATATTCCATTGTATATATACACCACAGCTTCTTTATCCATTCATCTGTTGATGGACATCTTGGCTCTTTCCATAGTTTGGCTATTGTGGACATTGCTGCTATAAACGTTGGGATGCACTTGGCGCTTTGGATCACTACATTTGTATCTTTGGGGTAAATACCCAGTAGTGCAATTGCTGGGTCATAGGGTAGCTCTATTTCCAACTTTTTGAGGAACCTCCATACTGTTTTCTGGAGTGGCTGCACCAGCTGGCATTCCCACCAACCGTGTAGGAGGGTTCCCCTTTCTCTGCATCCTCGCCAACATCTGTCGTTTCCTGATTTGTTAATTTTAGCCATTCTGACTGGTGTGAGGTGGTATCTCATTGAGGTTTTGATTTGTATTTCCCTGATGCTGAGTGATGTTGAACACTTTTTCATGCGTCTGTTGGCCATTGGATGTCTTCTTTGCAGAAATGTCTGTTCATGTCTTCTGCCCATTTCTTAATTTGATTATTTGTTCTTTGAGTGTTAAGTTTGATAAGTTCTTTATAGAATTTGGATACTAGCCCTTAATCTGATATGTCATTTGCAAATATCTTCTCCCATTCTCTCAGTTGTCTTTTGGTCTTGTTGACTGTTTCCTTTGCTGTGCAAAAGCTTTTTATCTTGATCAAGTCCCAAAAGTTCATTTTTGCCCTTGCTTCCCTTGCTTTTGGCGATGTTTCTAGGAAGACGTTGCTGTGGCTGAGGTCGAAGAAGTTGCTGCCTGTGTTCTCAAGGATTTTGATGGATTCCTCTCTCACATTGAGGTCTTTCATCCATTTTGAGTCTATTTTTGTGTGTGATGTAAGGAAATGGTCCAGTTTCATTCTTCTGCAGGTGGCTATCCAAGTTTCCCAACACCATTTGTTGAAGAGACTGTCTTTTTTCCATTGGACATTCTTTCCTGCTTTGTCAAAGATTAGTTGACCATAGAGTTGAGGGGCCATTTCTGGGCTCTCTATTCTGTTGCATTGATCTATGTGTCTGATTTTGTGCCAGTACCATACTGTCTTGATGATTACAGCTTTGTAATAGAGCTTGAAGTCTAGAATTCTGATGCCACCAGCTTTGCTGAGAAAATACTATTTTTAACTGAAAAAAATAATGGAAATTTATTTTTCTTTAATATCTTAAAAATATTAAACATTTATATAGTTTTTATATTTATATGATTTCACTTAGAAAAAAGACTAGAAAAATTTCATAAAGAATATTGACACCATAATTGGTTATTGGGATTAAGTATATATTTACTTTTCCTAAAGAACATACCCTCTTCCTTTCTTGTTTCCAGTTAAGTGGTTAAGTGGATAATTAACCCCTCATCTGGTTCTTAATAATATCAATAATAATACTAATAAAGTGATTTCACCCTAGTTACAGATTTTAGTATATTTTAAATTGTTAGTGCTTCTCCTTCCTTTAGCCATCAATCAATTAAAAAGTTAATAAATTCAGGTGCTTCTTAAATATTTTCCTTTACTTAGCATAAGCATACTTTCACATAGCATTCTATCTTTCTCTACTGCAAAAGCTGAGACTTAAAAAAATTCTAAATATGACAAATTGATATCCAAAGAGACTCCTTCTTTCACAACTTTATGTCACAAATTTGTGATGTTGTGTTAACATGATGAAAACTTTGGGAATATATGTATTATCAGTAATCCATGAAATAAACTGATACTACACATAGGCAGCATTCTTAGAATTATCCACAAACCTGCAGAACATTTCCTTTCCTTAAAATGTCTACAAATATACCTTACAGAATGAACCCTAGAGCTACAGAAACTGAACATAAAAGTGAGTTGAAAGCTTCATATTATTATAGAATTTCAAAATGAAAAAAAAAGGCCATTAAATCAGTGTGATGATCTTTAAGAAATGTAGAGCATTATTTCCTCAGTTATATTCCCCCATGATTTGTGCAACCTAGTTTTAAATGACTAAAGCAATGAGGCTTCCTCTAAGCATCCTTTGGGATACTATCCCATAGCCTAATTCTAAGTACTATTAGGAATTTTGGTAGGTGTGTGAATTCTCAGGACATTTTTATGCCTTGTTTCAGCAAATTGCTGTTCACAGATGACTTCATCAAAAAAAGGTGTCTTTGTATAGTATCAAATGATGGAAAACTCATGCTGCATTTTGCATAATATTTGATAGCTATTACCATCCTGAATAACATGTACTTATTTCCATGACTCATTTTCTTCTATTATGATTTTATATAGTCTGTAAATAGAGTTACTGTGAACTGTCTCATGATGTCTAAAAATAGAAGGTGTGGAAGTTAAATGCAATCAAGCAAGAAAGATTAATTAAAAAAACTTACACCCTCAGATAGTTTTCAAAGATTGTGAGATTTTTATTGTTTCTGTGATATGACTACTAATTGTTATAAATAACCGATTTGACATTCTTTAACAAGTCATTTCAGGAAATAGTAAGCATAGGCCAGAGAGCAAATACGTATTTGTATGTACTTCATGGACATACACAGGTATATAGATACACACACATCTAAATATAAAACAAATATACATACACACATTACCTATATATATGTGTGTGTGTATTTCTGTATATTTATCTTTCTGTATCAGCACTATAATAATCACTGCTATGTAGACACATGAAGGAGAGGATCTAGATTAAAATATAAGTTGGAACCATCTCCACATTAAAATGGTAAATGAAGTCATTTAAAATAGATGAGACTCTCCTAGGACTAACTGTAGGATTGTGGGTAAAAAGGGGGGCATGGGAAAGATTTGTGGGTATACCACCATTGAAAGAAACTAAATAAAACAAAGAGAGTCTACAAGGAAACAAAAATGGACAGACTGGAGAGGTAGTGGGAAATTTAGGAGAAGGAGATATGAATATCAAATGAGAGTTTGGTGCTGATAGTAGATAAATTTCAAGTGAATGAATCTGAGCTTGCACCTGTATCAGCTGTATGGCATTACACAGGCTTCCAAATGTCTTGATGCCTCATTTTCATCTCATGCAAAAAAAGGAGAGGCATAGTTAAGTACATTACAGATGTGAAGTGTGGACTAAATATAATAATATTTAAATTCCTGTGAGATATAAAGCCACACTTGATATTATTTTATTGTGCATCTCATGAATCCTATAATTAAAATTTGTGTTAGAAATGTCAATTTGCAATGATTTAAATGAAGAATAAATTGTGGGAAAAATATAATAATATGTTCAACTGACTATAGAAAAAAGCTTCTATTTATATAGATTTTTATCACATGCATTATGTGTGGTGTATTACGCATACTATAGAATATTTCCATTTTTTTTTTACTCTTTTGGTATTTAGGTCCACAAGTGAATTCAGTAAAAAAGTCACATATAACAGGAAAGAGCAACACAATTAAATGCCACTACAAGCTAAATTTGATCAAAACATTTCACCATCTTACTTCTTGTGGATATCTGAAAATTCTTAAATAGTAATGGTTTGTCCTCTAAATATTATTTTATTATTTTCCATATATACAAGTTTGAGAATGGCATAAATTTTGGTAAATGAATCATCCCATTCACTACATCACTTGTAAGTATGATTCCTGCAATTTTGTGTCCCTACCATTATTACTTTGTCGTTCTGTATGTACCTAAAAGATTGAACCATTAAGCTGAGTTAGCTTTGACCTTTAAAGTGAGATGAGGAAAAAGAAAAAAAAAAGAATAGTCCAGTTAAACTGTTATTCAGCCATTTGGTTAAAAAAATGTGGGATTTATTAATTTTATCATTATTATGTGCACTGAGCTTTTCTTACATAAAATTACTTTAGAATAAAATCTCATGGTGTTTGTTTATACATAAAGCCTAGAAAGGTCAAGCTTTTTGGAGACCTTCCAAGTTATATTTCAGAATCCTATTATTTACATTTTTTTCATAATGTTAAATGTCATTTTGTTTGCAGGCAGAGAACCAACTTCATTCCTCCATTATATTAATGGAATGAATGAAATTAAAAATGCATCATCAGATTAGTGAACCAGAGGAAGAGAATACCTATTACTACTTTCAGTCAGATAGCACAATACTATAGACTCGGAAGGTCAAATGTTTGCTACTGCTGGGTTGTTATCACATAAAATGTAGAATAATGAGTTAAGGCAAATTATACATAGTCAATGAGATAATGGTTTACATTCTACATCTAGTTTATGGATTAAAGGAAAAACATACATAGTATGAAGAGTTAGCCACTGTTATCTGAGCTAAAAATCTTGTAAAGCTCATCTGTCTCTACTAGTTTAATTCACCATGTAAATATTCCATTCCCTGATGTTTTGTATTTTACCATAATAGAGTAGCGTGTATTCTCAATTTCATAATTTACTGATATATAGGCATTGCCAATTGAATTATTTATATTAATCATTGAAAATAGGGTCTGTCAGGAACATATTGACAGTGAAATCAGAAATAGTGAATTTCTTTTTTTAATTTTTTTAATTAATTTTTTTATTATTATTATGTTCTGTTAATCACCATACATTACATCATTAGTTTTTGATGTAGTGTTCCATGATTCATTGTTTGTGTATAAAACCCAGTGCTCCATTCAGTACGTGCCTTCTTTAATACCCATCACCAGGCTAACCCATCCCCCACCCCCCTCCCCTCCAGAACTCTCAGTTTGTTTCTCAGAGTCCATAGTCTCTCGTGGTTCATCTCCCCCTCCGATTTCCCCCCGTTCATTCTTCCCCTCCTGCTATCTTCTTCTTTTTTTTTTTTTTTTTTTTTACCATATAATATATTATTTGTTTCAGAGGTACAGGTCTGTGATTCAACAGTCTTACCCAATTCAGAGCTCTCACCATAGCACATCCCCTCCCCAATGTCTATCACCCAGCCACCCCATCCCTCCCACTGCCCACCACTCCAGCAACCCTCAGTTTGTTCATATTTTACTGCTGTTCATATTGAAAATATAGAGAATCATGATTACTTAATTTATGTGAAGACACCAGATGTATTACCATTGGGACTTATTTAGACTTCAGATATCTTTGATCATCTCATGATAATGTTCATTTTGACCAGCTATGGCAAACAAAAGTGTCTCTAAATATCTTTATATGTGTTGATCTCCAGTTTTTCCAGTTTTCTACAATCCTCAATGATTGGTCTGCTTTAGATGAATACATTATAGCCTCTTTATAGGCATTATAGGCATTGAGTTTAGCAACCTCATTTTTCCCTCAGCAGACTTGAAAGTATAGGTATTGTATACATGCAATGAGATCAAAAACTCTTACACATTTTGACATAAAATATTGATGTGTTTATAGTAAATTAAATATGGTTAGGTTATTTGAACAAAAACTTTAAAAATAGTTATAAAATTGTCTTCTAGAAAATTGTTAGGAACTATTTAAAAGTCTTCCAGGGAATCTCGATAACCATTGATTTCCCATAGATGATTAATACGGTTTATTTATTTTATATCTACACATAACAAGATATTAAGAAGTTAATAACATTCAAACACAATATATGAAAGCACAAGATCTATAATATTGCTTTAAAATGGGCAGTGCTTAGTGGAAACTATGGGAAATAGAAATCAACTGCTGCCAAAAATTTCTCACTTGTCAACTTGGTAAAGTGCCAGAATTTTAACTTAATTAAAATACAGTCACCTTATGAGGTACTAGGGGTTATGATGTCAACATATACATTTTGGGGGGGCATGAAATTCAGCCCATAGTGACCCATTTTCCCAAATCATTAAATAAATACATGAAAGAGAATGGAATAATGATTTTGTAGCACTGGGCCATAATCACATATCAAAGTCAGGTTATAACACTTAAATTTATATAATTTAGTTATAATACCTTTTGGTTTTAGAGCCTGATAAAGTTTATGTTTCCTAATAAATAAAAATTTACTTCCTTTTTTTCAATTCCAAAGTTATGTATTTTCCTTTAGATTACTTAAACTAGTGAAAACCAAATAAACAACGCCCTAAAACATAATTGAATTTTATTCTTTTTTATATATGAAGAGAAAAAACCCTGAAGTTTACATGTCATTACTGCACACTAATACATTTTCAAATTGATGATTTGAGTTAAGTTTACTTCGTAAATTAGGACTGAAGTTCAAGACATTAAGAACTGAGTATAGTAAGCATATATAGGAGTGTGTGTGTGTGTATATGTGTGTGAGCCCTGTGTTTCATGGTGTATATGTGTGTGCATTTATATATATGTCTTCTTTAAGTATGAAAACAAAGAAGTCAGCTCCCATATTAAATATCAAATAGCAGTCTTTTACTGGCCCAATTAATACATAGTTTTCTAAGATTTTTGAATAAGATTCAATAAGGTTATATGACATATTTAAAGTAAGCACCTCAAGCTTTTGGCCATATCCTCAAAAAGAAAAAAAAATGAGCTTAGTACAGAGCCCTGCACATACTAAAGTATTTGGTAAATGTTTGTTAAATATAAAGATCTTCAGGTGTTACTGTGATGCTGGTGGCCAGTTTCCCAGGAATCTACCCTCTCTAATTAGCTTACAACAAAACCTGATCTTTTCTGTCTTCTGGGGTCAGCCCTTACGTGAGGAGGGAAAAGGGGTGCACAATAGGAAACAGCATAAGTGGAACACTGACAAGAGGAAAAAAGAAGCCAATAAACCAAACCAAGAATCTAATTTATCTTATGCTACCCAAGTCCCCTCCCAGACCTAAAAGGTAAACTGCTCTCTGGCACTCAGAAATAGGAGGAAAGGATTATTGTTTGGGTGGAGTGAGATGACTGGAACAAGTCCTGAAATATGTTTCCTAACTTTTTGGGCTACTATTTTTCTGAATCGGGTGGTATATTGAACAATAATGTTCATTTGCCTATTCTTTTTCTTATTGGATGGCATTAACAGAGCAGCAAGTTTAGCAATGAGACTGAAGTTATCTCTGGAATGGGGAGGGGAGAAGGGACAAGAGGAACATTTTCAAAGCTTTTAATTAATTTTACTATTTTTGTAACATGAATCAGGGTTGTTTGCTGTAGTCTTGACTGGAAACATATCAGTAATCATCAGACATTGTTTTAGTAAAAGCGTAAAGGTCATTTGTTGTTGTTATTTGGTTGTAAAAATAATTACTTTATCTTTAAACCTGTAGATGGTACTTTGAGCAGATTGTCTCAGAGAATTGCCAAGATATAGATCAATTTGGGAGTTGGTGGCAGGAAATTAGAATGAGATACACAGCAAAGTGTCAATGGCAGCAAATGTGCACATCTCTGCCTTTTTATCAGTTTTTTTTTTTTTTTTTTTAAAGCAGCAAGAGAGACCTGGATAAACAGATCTTTAGCAAAGAAAGAGGAAAATCCTGCTTAAGATGCACAAAGGGAGACATCATCTGATGGAATAAAGTTAAGTCTTTCCAAATTTGAACACATACAGAATCTTAGCCCTATGTCAGATTTAAAAAAAATGTATATAATATTCAAATTAATTGCATAAGACTATTTTAGTAATTTTCATTTATATTTTTGTATATAAAAATGATGAATGTGTTCAGCAAACATTCAAGTAGTTTATTCACTCTAATTCCTTAAACAGATGAAGGGAATTGAAAGTTAGTCAACACTTAGAAAAATTATGTCTCCCTGTGTAAAACATCAGTTCCATAGAAAACAGTATCATAGAGGACAGCCATGTTTCTGTTACTGTGTAATAACCAAGATCTCTGAGAAGGTGCAGTTAACAAATCAAAATTAAAGGTAAAACCATGGAATAGTGACTAACACCATATGAGGAAAAGATCTTTGAAACTGAGTGAATGTGATCTTGGATGGATTATCTGTGCACATGGTAGTCAAGGGGAAGGATGATGGTTAGAAAAATAAGAAAAGAGGCATGACTGGTGGTTCTGGGGGTGGGGGTGCTGCTGGGCTATATGCTGTGAGGGAAGGTCAAAGCCTCCTGCTGCTGCCAGAGGAAACCCTTGGCCACAGTAAGAATTAATAATGTCTTTCTTCTTTGAGTGGATCAACAGTATGTTCCAGTTCCTAGGACTCTATAAGAAATCTGGAGAACTTGTATTCTTGGGTTTGGACAATGCAGGCAAAACCACTCTTCTACACATACTCAATGATGACTGATTGGGCCAACATGTTTCAACATTAGATCCAACATCAGAAGAGCTGACAATTACTAGAATGACTTTTACAATTTTTGATCTTGGAGGGCATGAGCAAACATGCTGGGTCTGGAAAAATTATCTCCCAGCAATCAATGGGATTGTCTTTCTGGTGGATTGTGCAGATCATCCTCACCTCGTGGAAACCACACTTGAGCTAAATGCTTTAATGACCAATGAATGAAACAATATCCAATGTGCCAATCCTTATCTTGGGTAACAAAAACGACAGAACAGATGCAATCAATGAAGAAAAGCTCCGTGAGATATTTGGGCTTTATGGATAGACCACAGGAAGGGGAATGTGACCCTGAAGGAGCTGAATACGTGCCCCATGGAAGTGTTACTTGCATTGTGCTCGAGGCAAGGCTATTATGACAAGGGCTTCTGCTGGCTTTCCCCGCATATTGATGTTCAGACAGTGAAAACAAGAGTTTTACTTCTCTGGTTTGAGCCTAAAAAAAGGAAAAGAAAAAGAAGAAAAGAAAGAAGAGGAAAAAATAAGAAAAGAAAGGAAGACTATGAAAAGTAAGTTAAAACTGAGATAATGAGGGAAATAACCTGGGGTTAATGGGTGACAGAGGAACGCTGATTTTTAAAGATTTTATTTATTTATTTATTTGAGACAGAGAGAATGAGAGAGACAGAGAGCACATGAGAGGGGGAAGGCTCAGAGGGAGAAGCAGGATCCCCACCGAGCAGGGAGCCCGATGCGGGACTCGATCCCGGGACTCCAGGATCATGACCTGAGCCAAAGGCAGTCGCTTAACCAACTGAGCCACCCAGGCGCCCCAAAGGAACACTGATTTTAACATCTGTTGTACAACCACAATTTCCAAAGATTTTATTATTATTATTGTTATTATTATTATTATTATTATTATTATTAGGTATTGTTATTGAAACAAAACTTTTGCACACTAGAACTATTTTACAACAGCTTTTTCGTTCTCAAGTTCTCTGACTTGTTTCTGGTTGATTAATTTTACCTTCTCTTAGATTTTTAGATTTTGTCTATTTTTAAAGTATCTGTAGAAAATAGAATTATAGATAGGCAGTTATTTTCTTTCAGATCGTTGGAAATAATTTTTTTGGTCTAAGTCCTCGTTACCATGGTTACTGTAGAAAGTTAATAGTCAATTTAATTCTTCCTCCTACAAAAAGTAATGAATCTTCTCTCCCCACCCCCATCTATTTCCATCCCACTAGCTATTCTATTCTGGAATTTTATTATGATGTGTCTAAGAATGAATTTACTTATAGTTATTCCACTTTGTATTTGCTGGCTTCTTGGAATTATGAGTTTGTGTCTTTCATCAATTCTGGAAAATCCTCAGACATCGTCTTTATATTCTGGCTCCAACCTGCCTCTTGACTTACAGAGTTCCAATTAAATATTTGTTAGATCCTTGCTCTACCCTCTATCACTTTTTTTAAAAAAAGATTTTTTATTTATTCATTTGAGAGAGAGAGAGAGCACGCATGAGAGCACCATCAGGGGGGAAGGTAGATGGAGAGGAAGAAGCAGAGCAGAGTAGGAAGCCTGATGCGGTGCTCGATCCCAGGACCCTGGGATCATGACTTGAGCTGCCTTAAGGGAGACACTTACCAGACTGAGCCACCCAGGCAGCTCAACTCTCTATAACTCTTAATCAGTTTCCTGTATTTTATGTTTTTATGTTCTTCCATACTGCAATCTGACAACACTTACTTTTTAAATTTTCTCTCTCTAGCTGAATTTAATTTGCTGTTAAAATCATTTTTTTAAATTAGCTTATTTTTTTTCATTTGTAGATCTTATTTTATTTTTTAAAGATTTTTTTCTTTATTTATTTGTCAGAGACAGAATGTACAAGCAGGGGGAGTGGCAGGCAGAGGGAGAAGCAGGCTGCCCTCCGAGGAAGGAGCCCAATGGGGGACTGGATCCCAGGACCCTGGGATCATTATCTGAGCCAAAGGCAGACGCTTAACAGACTGAGCCACCCAGGTGTCCCTGTAGATCTTATTTTAATCTCGGTTTTTCTTTCTGTTTTTTGTCTTTGTTTTTTTTTTAGTGACTCCTCTTCCCTGGCTATAGTTTTCAACCTGGCATTTAAAAAAAATAATAATCTCAGGGCACCTGGGTGGGTCAGTCGGTTAAGCGTCCCACTCTTGGTTTTGGCTCAGGTCATGATCGCAGGGTCGTGAGATGGAGCCCCACATGGGGTTCCATGTTCAGTGTGGAGTCTGCTTGTCCCTGTCCCTCTGCTCCTCCCTACCCCAGCTCTCTCTTTCTCTGACATACATAAATACATACATACATACATACATACATAAAATCTCAAAAAAAAAATCCCAATAAACCTCATGTTTTATTCCTATTCTCATTCATGGTACTTTGTTTCCATAAGAGTTAGATTAATATTAATTGTATTCTGGTTATACAATTGTATCCTGGTTATACAATTACTAAAAATAAACGATCTTTTGAATTAATCTTTGAGTTAAGGTAAATGTGATTTCTTCCAGTGAGTCTCCGATAGGTTCTGTGAGACACTTATGGTTGCTACAAGTTACACAAAAAGTGAATTCATAATAGATCATAAACCTAAAGGGTCGCCTGGGTGGCTCAGTCGGTTAAGCGTCTGCCTCCAGCTCAGGTCGTGATCCCAGAGTCCTGGGATCGAGCCCCACTTCGGGCTCCCTGATCAGCAGGGAGTCTGCTCCTCCCTCTCCCTCTGCACTCTCACTCCGTCTCTCTCCCTTTCAAATAAATAAGTAAAATCTTAAAAAAAAAAAGATCATAGACCTAAATATAAAATGTTAAACTATAAAACTTATAGAAATAAAAATAGGAGACATTGCTTTGACTTTAAGTTTGATGAGTTTTTATATATAACAAAAAAGTACAATATATTAAAAAACTAATAAGTTGTACTTTGTTAACATTCCCATGAAAAAATAAGATACGAGCCATGGATGGGAAGAAAATATTTACAAATCATGTATTTGATTAAGGGCATTTTTCCTGGATATATAAAGAACACTTAAAAACCAGTAACAAGAAAATAAACTATCCAGTATAAAAGTAGATAAATGATGTCAATAGACACTTCATCAAAGATGATAGATTGCAAATATGCATATATAAAGATTCTCAACATCATTTGTCACTAGGGAGATGTAAATTTAAACAACATTGAGAATAAGGTTGCCTTTTTAAAAATTTATTTATACAGATTTTTGAGGAAGACATTTTTAAAGTTTGAGTAACATTCTTTGTCTCAAAGTTACATCACATAAGCATAACCTTTGTGCGCTATAGAATGGTTCAAAATCCAAAAAAAAAAAAAAAAAAAAACCTGATAATATAAAATGCTGGCAAATACTATCCATGACTGGTTGAAACTAACAATGTACAGTCACTTTGAAAGGATCATTTGGCAGTTTATTATAAAGTTAAACATAGATTTACCAGACAGTGTAGCAGTCATGCTCCTAGACATTGAAAACTTATTTTTGTACAAAAACCTGTTTGTTCATGCTTATAGAAACTTCATTGATTTATAATCACAAAGCACTGAAAGCAACCAAGATGTCTTTCCACAGATGAATGGATATGCAAACTGTATTGCATCCATACAATGGACTAACTATTTAGGGATAAAAAAGGAACAATTTACTGATTTATGCAATACCAATGATCTTGGTAGAAACAAGCAGTTTAAAAGGCTTCTACTCTGCCTTTTTGTCATTCTCTTATGACAAATATCAGGAAAGCAATGTGAAGATTCTTCTGGATTCTAAGAATATTCATCATAATTATGAACTCAAGAACCAAGGAGGTGACCTCATGGTGTGTCTGTATATATTGGATCTACTATAGGATGAGCTTGAAACAGACTGAATTAATTATGGCTTTCCATATACTCCTGCTCTACTAGGGCAGGGTATGATGGCGGTCTAGATCACTTCATATCACTCTTAGCTCAGATTCTGTTCCTATAGCTCTTGTAAGATGTAGAAACTCTCCTTTGTGTAGGAAAATCTCAGTCTTCCTCCTGTGTTCCTCCTTTACTCCCACACTACAACCATACTCACAACACTTCCAATACCAGATAGGTGTTTGTTTTGTTTTTCCCACACCAGGCAACTCTCTGTGACACCTATAATTTAACTCATTTCTGATATCATCAATCTGGAGATAGCATCAAATCCCACAAATCCCATCATTAAGGGTTCAGTTCCACAAGACTGCCAGTCTTCCCACTTCCGATGTCAATCACAAGTCCAGGCTGTGATCTGTGCTTCTGACCAACCAGAGATTCCCACAACCCCCTCCTTGGGGTTGATTAATTTGCTAGAGCATCTCATAAAATTCAGGAAGAGTTTACTTACTGTTTACTGTTTTTTTATAAAAATATATGATAAAGGATACACATGAATATCCAGATGGAAGAGATGCATTAGGAAAGGTCTATGGGATGTGGCACAGAGCTTCCATGCCCTCTCCAGTCCTGCCACCTCCCTGTGTTCCCCAACCTGGAAGTTCTCCAAACCCTATAGTGGGGCTGTCAATGGAGTTAATATTTGATCATGCCTACATGATGAACCCTACATAAAGACCCCAACAGTATGCATAACAATCTATCCTGGTGGATGAGTCTTAGTAAATATTACACTGTAGCATGCCAGAGGTTATTATAACCACTTACTACCACTGATGGAATCCTTACTGCTATCTGATGAAATTCCTGAATCTTAAACCAAGATTGTGCTTTCTAAGGTCACTTTTAATAGTAATGTCCTAGTCCAAATTTACTAAAAGTAGACTCTCAATCAAAGATTATGTTACATCATTTGTCACTAGGGAGATGTAAATTTAAACAACATTTATTTGGAAGGTTGTTTCCAGGTACTACCATGAGGAAGTGGGAGAAGTGGAAGAGAAATAATAGAAAATTATTAATATTAGTTATGTAATTACAGTGTTTCCTGGCTAATAACACAGATTTTACCTCCTAGGGACTTTCTGATATACTGTATTGAATATACATCAGATTTGTTTCAGAAAGGGTGGGGAGGGAGAGTATTTTACTCACCATCTCCCATTCCACATTGTTTGAGGGTCTATACTTGAGTCTTAACTCGCGGGTACTTTATCAGTAACAATAACATTTATATCAGAGAGCAAGTGTGAATACTTAATAAGGCATTTTTGCAAATTACTTATCAAAGTACTTATAAGCTTCAATAGGAATAATTTTGCTATTATTAAAAATCATTTTCAAATATCAGACATTTGGTAGTGATCAGTGTCAGAATATAAGCACATATGCATAACACTTTGTTCTTCAAATTACCCAGCATCAGAGAAGTGCTACTTGGTAGTGTGTATTTGTTTTCAAAGTTTATCACCAATGAATATTTAGAAATTGGAGTTAATTTTTCAAGTTCAAACTTGTAAAACATACCTGCTATAACTACATCTTTTAAAATTTATTGTAGGTTTCAAACAACAAGAGGAGTACAATATCTTTGAATCTTAAAACAGCAAATGACCTTTGTTTAACGTCTTGTCTAAGGTTTTTTGCCTCTAGGCTTTATGACCCATTGAGAATAAGGTTGCCTTTTTTTAAATTTATTTTTACAGATTTTTGAGGAAGACATTTTTAAAGTTTGTCTGAGTTAACATTCTTTGTCTCAAAGCTACATCACATAAGCACTTCAAACCTGGCCTTTTTGACCCCAAATCTCCTTTTCTCAGAGCAGTCAAAATAGAATACTATCCACCAATTTGAAACCCAACATTTCTAATCAGTCCATTATCCATTCTGAGTTGTCTGTTAGTCTGTGTATGTTCACATTTTTTCAGAGGCGAGGGGTCAATGTGGAGATTTATTAAGTGAAGATTGAATAGAAAAACAAGTAATATAAAATAAGTTAATATTTGAAGAGACTAGAAATCTCCAAGTCTTTCTCTTTATGAATGAACAGATAAGAATGGAGACTAAGTACATATATAACAAAAATTTTCATCATAGTGTAGATTGTATTATAATTTTTAATATACATTCATTCTAATTGCTTTACAATATTTAAATCTAATATTTTAGAAATTCAAAGAATTTTAAAGATAGGAAGTTTAGAATAATGTTACTAGTAACAATTGAAAGACATGTCTATATTGATTCAGGTAATTCTAAAATCACTATTATATTATTTCAATTTACAATTTTGTGGGAAAATTACCTCTTCTAGTTTTCTTATTTTACATATACATATTTATTTGGATGAGGATGAAATAATAAAGATTTACAGAAACAAATATTGTGGGGAAAATATGAATGACTCGAATTCTTAATGTAATATTTCTGTTGTATTATGTCCTGTTCTTTGAAATGCATCTGCTAACATACTAAATCTGATGTTCATTCTCTATAATGTCTGCAAAGTAAAATATTTTTTAAAAAGAAAACAACCTTCATCTTGTATTTGTGTGTGTTTTATTCACTTCTACTATAAAGTGGGGAGAAAAAGGCAAGATGAAAAGGTATTTTAATGCTGAGTGGCAGAATTTGACACGATAGCTCTTGAGTGTATAATACAGCCAACAGGGAGACTAAATGCATTAGGATGTATTTATATTGACAAAGGAGTCATTCTTTGTAGTGTTTAGAAGGATTCTGCCATGACCCACATAACAAATTACCATTGTCTGACCTCATTGAAACAAGACTTTAGTGAAGTACATCCAGTGGAGTTGATGTAGTAGAGGTTCTCTTACCACAACACTGCTGGAGGGCCGCGATTATAGTGCCCCTCATTTCCTGGACTACTAAAACCCTCGGTAAAGAGTCTTATCACTTTGAGTCCAGAGCTCTTTTACTATGAGACTGAAAAGGAGAGGCTGTGTTACCATAGAGTGGCATGTTATTTTCTGAAAAGTTAAGACTACTGAATGAAAGAAAGAGCTCCTATGAACTGAAATAAAATCTTGTTTTTGTTGTAGCACATCCAGTCAGCAGTTTGCATTAAGAGTTTTGGTTTTTGTTTTGTTTTTTTTTTTTTTCCTCCTCACTTTGTATTCTGTTATCCTTTCTATCTTGTGTACCTAAGCAACCAAAAGCAACCAGGTGCTAAAAGGCCTCCCCCTTCAATCATCTCACTTCCATTTCAGGTGTACAATTGATTAAAAACAGAAGACATATATAGTTTGTTTTATAACTCACTGCTATTTTTTATAGATTATGTTTGTCTTAAAAACGCAGTGTTTTTCTTACCATATGTTTATCTATGGATTTTTTTCCTATTAATATTCATTAAGGACTTATTAAGTGGACATTTTAATGTGATTAACTGCCCTGGAGCAGACCCATTAGAAATGACTTTTCAAACATTTCCAGGGTTAGGAACAATTTAGTTGTAAATATTTATTTTATATATATAATATCAACATTTTTTAATTTTTTCAAACTAAATAAACTCAACTCTGAAAAATTACAAAATAATTTTTCCAAAATGAAAATGTAAGAATGTTTAGTCCTCATTAAATATTTTCTGTCACTACTGCTGAGCAGGCAGTTCTGTATTCACTTAGAATAACTAAAGTAATCTTTGGTAATTTTTCTAATAGCCTATAAAGAACCAAATCTTACACACCACCAGACAGCTTAAAAGCTAAGCTCTTTAATTGTTGTTCTTAATGTTCCATTTAATATTTTATTGCTGAATGCAGTCAGGAGGAAAGCACTGGTTTATAATTTTCATTTTGAAGTGTATTTCATGGATTTCATTCTTACTGAATTGATTTTGTAAGAAAGTTGTTTCAAGCACTTTGTCCGGAATGCCTTAAATTAAATAACAATGTCGGGAAAAAATCCAGACTGATTAGTAGTCGTGGGGGTTCTCAAGGCTAAAACTCTGATATCTGAAAAGTTCTTTCTCACCATTATAACACTTTTAATGAAAGGGTGGAAAGTATTTCAGTTTGGGTTTACTAGTAACTTTTGATAGGTGAGAAAAAATTTTAAAGTTTATTTGTGTTTTCTAAATATTTTTGAAAAAATCATTTTTTGATTTAGATTAGGGAAATGTATGTATATAGTCTCCCACCTACCTTTGAGTTTACAATGTGTTGTAGATTAATAAAATACAGTTTGGAATGTGGAAACAAGGCACAAAAATAACTCAGAGATGGGTAGCAACTTCAATCAACCTAGAGAAATATATATACCTGTTATTGACTGAATCATGTTCCCCTAAAATTCATATGTTGGGGTCCTAACCTCCAGTGTGACTGTATTTGGAAATAGGGCCTTTAAAGAGGTAGTTAAGATTAAGTAAGGTAATAAAGGGGGAGCCCAAATCCAATCTGTCTGACTGGTGTCCGTATAGGAAGAGGAAGAGACACCAGGGAGGTGTATGTACAGAGAAAAGGACATCTGAAGACACAGCAAGAAAGTGGCCATCTGCAAGCCAAGGAGATAAGACTTAGGAGAAACCAGACCTTCTGGAACTTTGATCTTAGACTTCCAGCCTCCAGAACTTTAAGAAAAAGTTTATGTTGTTTAAGTTATACAATCTGTGGTATATTGTCATGGCATCCTGAATATACTAATGCAATACCATACCAAGGCAGAAAAATAGGTATTTTCCATAAAGATCATTTTTAATTTACTAAAGTATATGCATTTCAAAACACATTTATCCTAATTGTCTCTGATTGTGCTATTCAGAACTTTTTCATTAAATTTTAATAAAAATTCATCACTATAACAAGACATATTACCTTACATAATTTTCATGGCATTTTAATCATGAGTAAGCTAGGTTGAAATATATAAAAAGCACTGGCATTTAGAAAAAATGTTAGGAAAAATATATTTCTGCCACTTTTTTGTGTTTCTAAATGAAAGATGCTATTACTTGCTATATACTAGCTTTTAACTTAAAAATAAAAAAAGTGACTAACAACTTTCCTCCCTATGTGCCATCTTCAAACTTGATTTTAGTCACCCTCCATTAAACCAAGCAAATTGAGGAAGAGCTGAGTCTAATACCTTTCAAGAAAATTGCAATTTTTTGTCCATTTGGTTTAGGAATACCCAGGCAAAGAAATTCTGATCAATACCGCATAGATTAAAAACTGCTTAGATTCCTCAAGAAAGGGATATTTTTGTCATTACAGAGAACAAATGCACAAGGAAAAATTACTCTTTCTCCTGCCACTCAACGTGTTTGGGTAAGAACATGATTAATGAAACCGTGACACCCGTGTGTAAACATGAATGGACAAACTTAAATGTGAAATCTCATGGGTACTAGGGGACAGTGAAGATATAGAAAGAATCTGGCCCTAGATGGCATTATCGAGTTGCTGAAATAGCTAACTGTGGCGCTGCCTGACCTCCGGGTTTGACGTGATAGGAGAAAAACACAACCCTGAATTTTAAACAATTTTTACTTACTTTATTCTGCCACTCATACCCAAAATACCCTGCTAATAATAGCATGAATATATTCAAAATTTACTCTGTAACAAGACTAGTATGCATTACCTTAATTAGTCAATCCAAAGTGCCTATAAAATATAAAGTATTTTAGTCTTTCTCTTACAAATAAGGAACATGAAAACCAAAGTTTAGAAAGTTAAGAAATAAGATGCAGGTAAAAATCTAGCATAAACTCAAATGGCTCAGGCCATAGAGCTCCACTTTTGTTTGTTATCAAATTTATTCTTTATATTCCTCTATTATCTGGATATTGTCACATAAACAATGAGTTTGGTTTCTATACTTCCTAACTACTGATTAGGAATGATTACACTTATTCAATCTGACAACATTTTTGGATAATTTACTACATGTAAATCGTGTGGACAATAAAATAAACAAATAGATAAAACCTGTCCTCATATCAGAAGATACTTAAAACTGAGATGAGAGAGAAGACAAATAAAATGTAGAGTGGTATAAGTTAGCGAATATTATTATAAAATTGTCCAATTATATGCAAAATGTGACATGAGCCTAGAGATGGGAAGGATTAATTCTAACCTTGATGATGGATAAAATGGTCAGATGTAGATGGAAACATTGAATGCTACTATTAAAAGCATGTTTAAGTTTTCAAAAGGTAAGTTAGAATTTCACTTGCTGGTGAAGATAGAGTGACAAGGACCAGATTTACCCTCCCACCAGAAACAACTAAAAGAATGGGAAAAAATATATGAAACAACAGTGCTTAATGTATCAAACATCAGGAAATGAAGGACAGCTAGCTATCCCTGTAAAACCAGAAACAAATGAAGTGAGCTTTAGAAATGACCCAGCTTATGGACTAGAAAAATTTTCTAGGATGCTGAACAATGGAGCCCAGAAATCTCCGTCAGGTGATGGGTTGGGGATTGAAGTCCATGCAAGCCAAGGCAGCTAAAGTAAACAGGACTGAGTACCACAGAAGAGAGAGATGCACAGACTTCAGGGGTTTGCAGAGAGTTGTTTTGAATAGTCCTTAGGTATTCTGGGGAATGTGATCAGTATATGTATTTGAAGAAACTCTCTAAGGCAGGGAAAAGGACCAACTAAAATAATTATACAAAACAGAATCACAGGAGACTGGGAATAGTGCCTACAGCTAGAATGGAAAACTTCATAATTCAGGTAACATCAGTCAGAGTCCTAAAAAGGGCCTTGCCAAAGTAGTGCAGAAATTTAGTTCTAGACGAATGAAGTTCTGGGCCTAATAAATCTTAAATCAAGAATTGGAAAGATCCATTTGTTCCCAATAAGTCTATCCAAGTCCTAGAAAAAAACAAAAAAACAAAAGCTACTCAAGAATATCTATAGAAATAGAAAACTACCAATGCAAAATAAAGTTAAAATTCACAGTGTCTGCATCCAATAACAACTAACAGGCATGCAAAGAAGGAGGGAAATAAAATCCATAACGAGGAGAAAAATCAATGAACTCAAACTGATCAGCAATAACACAGATGACAAAATTAGTAGACAGAGGAATTCAAGGAGGCATTAGAACTTTATTTTATATTTAAGCTAAAGATGGAAGATATTTAGTAAATATATGGAAGATATAAAAAAACGTACACTGCATGAGATTAAAACAAACATTAAAGAAGAAAAGATTAGTGAATTTTAAGACATATTAAATGTTGGAAGATGATTCTTCATAGTTTCTCACATTATTGTATGTCTTTTGAGGTGAAGGCTTGATTGCCCTTTGTTCTGGACTATCTTTTCAAGGAAAATTCAAAGGTGAACAGATTTTGGAGATAGAGATAATTTTTCCCACTGGAAAAAATAGTAAATACAGTTGACACTTTAACAATACAGGTTTGAACTTCATGGGTCCACCTACATGCAGATTTTTTTTATAAATATAGTACAGTACTGTAACTGTATTTTCTTTATGATTTTCTTAATAACATTTTTTCTCTAGCTTACTTTATTGTAATGATATAGCATGAGATACATATAATATACAAAACATGTGTTAGTCCACTGTTTATGTTATTGTTATGGCTTCCAGTCAACAATAAACTATTAGTAGTTAGGTTTTGGGGAAGTCAAAATACACAGATTCTTGACTGCACTGGTGAAGGGTTGGTGCCTACCACCCACATTGTTAAAGTGACAACTGTATTTTGAACTTCATTCAATATGCCCTGGGGAAATTCAGAGTTGGGTTCTGCCCACCAAAGATTCTGATAGGATTCTGAAAGATTCTGATAGAACAGGTGGTAGTGGCTCACACTTTTTTTTAAGTAACAACATTATTGAGATATATATCACATACCAAACAATATACCCATTTAAAGTGTATAATTCAATGGTATTTAGTATATTCAGTATTTTTAGTATTTGGATCACTCCTAAAAGAAAACTCTCAACCCATTGGGACTCACTCCCTGTTTACTCCAACTTTCCCCCACACCCACACAGCTCTAAGGCACTAATCTACTTTCTGTCTGTATAGATTTGCCTATCTGGGCAGTTTGTCTAAATGGAATTATACATGTGTGGTCCTTTTTGACTGGCTTCTTTCACTTAGCATAATCCTTTCAGAATTCATCTTTGTTGCAGCCTGACTCAGTACATCATTCCTTCTTATGACTGAATAATATTCAATTGTATGGATATTTTGCTTATCCATTCATCAGCTGATGGACATTTGGGTTGTTTGTACCGTTTGACTATTAAGAATACTGCTGCTATGAACATTAGTGTACAAGGTTTAAGACAGTACAATCGTATTGAGGGTATCTCTGTAGTTATTGTTAGGACATTTGCAGCCTCTTTAAAATGCATGTTTTCTAATGTTTGCTGTGGGAAATTAACATGTCACACTATTTTCTTCACATGGTTTCCTCTCTATAGATTTAAAAACATACTTTGTCCTTCAACTACTCTATTTAAATAAGGCAGACTATCATTAATGAGCTCTCTGTTAAGCAACTTAATCTAGTTAAAATATTTTTAAAATATATTTTAAAAAGAGCAAGTGGCATAAATTAAGAGCTCCGTTCAGCACATATATTGGCCACAGAGGTATTGTAAGTTTTCATCCTGACCATTGTCTGGAGTGCCTCTATTAGTGACATGGAACAGATGATCAGAGGAAACACATGACATAGGTATTCTACATTTTTTAGCAAAATAGAAGATGCTGAATTTGGCATTTTCAGAATCACTTTAAGTCTAACATATATTTAATGATTGCTGAATATAAAACATAATTCCATGGGCTGGAGTGAGTAAGATAAATCAAATATGGTCCCTGACCTCATACAGTATCATGATACAGTGCAGCAAATATGCATGCATAAAATGAGATAGCCAGTTGATTGAAAGGGAGAAAGGAAGAAGTATGAGTGTAGATTGAATATGATAGTATTGAAATTCATGATTATAAGCCCGATATTGAGCCTAAAAAAAATAGTGTCCTGTATTTCCTTAACTCATTTGTCCATAAACCTTTATGGGGAAGGTTAATCTTTCATTATCAGTGTTTTTCAGAAATAATTGTGAAAATGGTAACAAGATATATACATTTATACATATATACATATATGTGTGTATATTTATACATACATATACTTTATATGTGTATGTTATTTCCCTTTATCCTTCTCCTTTGATGATAACTCCTCTACCTCCTCCCTTTTCTTCTTCTTCTTTTTCTCTTCCTCCTCCTCCTTTTCCTTCTTATTTAGTTTTTCCCAAATAGTGTTTTTCAAAGTAGAGGGTACTCTTGTGTTAGAAGATAGAAGAGCACATTGGATCAATGAAGCTATTTTAAATTCCATCCTAGAGACATGATCAATGCAGAAGAGTCCTCAGTGGTTTGGAAAAATCTTATAAAAGCTTTGAACACTTGGGTGACCAGATAATCATTCAATGCAATATATGAACAATTACCATATATAGTAAAGGCTGTGGATATTCAATTTAGAAAGTACTGATGCATAGAAGTCTCCACCAATATGGATAACACAGACAGGGTGGAATATAAAAACATGACTTACCAGAATGATCACTCTCATTAAAAACTTTCCATTTACTCTGTTTTCTATGCCTGTTGCCCAGAATCTCTATGAATTGCAAGGATTGTGTGTTCTTTAGAACAATAGCATGAGGTGGGACTACTACATCTACGTAAAGAATAGTTTAGAATTTTGTGACCATGTTTTCGATTACTATCATTTGGAGGGCAATATTGCTAGACACCTTGCAATGATCATGGCTGACTATCTTAAAAAGGATCATCAATCATGTGTGAAATGTTGCTTATTAAGACTAGAAAATGACAATAATTCATATGTAAAAGTCAAGTATTTTTATGCAACTTTAATAAATAAATGGAATTTTCCAAGAATACAACTAATATCAAGGGTAGCTTGTACAGTTAGTTGACCCTTGAACAACGCAAGTTTGGACTGTGCACGTCCACTTATGAATGGATTTTATTATAAATACAGTATAGTGTACAGATAAGTGGTTTTTTTTTATCTTCCTTAGGACTTTCTTAATAACATTTTCTTTTCTCTAGCTTACTTTATTGTAAGAATATAGTATATAATACATATAACTTAAAATAGTGTTAATTAACTGTTTATGCTATCAGTAAAGCTTTCAGTCAATAGTAGGCTATTAATAGTTAAGTTTTGAGGATTCAAAAGTTATATGTGCATTTTTGACTGCTCAGGCAGTTGGCCCCCTAGCCCCCACATTGTTCTAAAATCAACTATATATTTACTGCCCTTTCTAAAAGATTTGAGTTTCCTAACCTTCTGTAATGTAATCCACTGTGTGTGCAGTCTTTCCTTTTCTCTGTTACCCTTAAAGTACTGGGGCTTGGGAAATCAGTAAAAATGCTGTTACATGGGCCACTGCTATTTCTGTTAAAATAAAGATTTTTTGTTCTTAATCCAGGAGACTTGTGTTTTCCACCACCATCATTATACTGTGACAGGTTAAATTGTAAACTTGCAAGTGGAGTAAAATTTCACACCTTTCACAGTTTTAGAGAGTTATGGTGCTGAGGATAAGAAGACAGGAGGCTGAAGGAAACATAAATTTCCAAAACAGGAAGGATAGGGGCCTTGGAGAGCAGTCATTGCTGTTTGAAGGAAATTGAGTACTGGAAAGAGTGTTTAAAGACCTGATCTTCAGGTTGAGTGGATTTCTTTGCTAGCTTGGTGTGCTGCCTCAGGACCAACTTTTCATGATAACTTATCCTAGATTCATCCTGAATGGGCAGAGATTCCTTCCCCCTTTCAGTATTTCAGGCAATAGTTTCAGAAAGATAAATCTATACTAAATGTGAAAGGAAGAAAATTTGTGGTCACTATAAAAACCAGGTTCTTCATTAGAAACTTGGTTGGTTCACTTGGGAGATGAAGAGGTAGAGAATGTAATGCTTATTAAGGAAGAAAGGGTCATCTTATTGTTCAACCCCTTCCATATTCCATTTTGCCACTACAGATCTATATGTTCCAGGAAATGAAACCGTCCCAGAATTTCTTACATTCAGTACTGACTCCTATAATGCAACTTTGTCCCTCTGGACAAACTTTCCCAGACATACTTCTGTGGGAAACCATGGATAAGACATTGACTAATATTCAGTTGCTTACTGACCCAAATTGAGTTTTCAGTGCTAATGAAGATGACTCACAGGAGAATGAAAAACTGACCCAAAGGAATATAGAAAAATCTTTGCATTTATTCCTACTGCTATGGAAAATTCACCTAGCTTTTAGATGAAGAAACAATGTCTGAAGTGTTAATAAATTTGGTGAAAGCCATAAACTCAAATAGCTAAGATGCTCTTTGAAACCAAAATACAAGAAACACGAAACAGTTATGTAATCAAATTGCTTAAAAACAGTGAGAGACATTGGATACTAAGGAACAAAAAGGGATAAAAGCAGATTTTTCACTGAAGACAATGTAAGATAGAAGACTTATGTGCTTACGCATGTTCTATTGAACAACATGCTTAAAGTATTGAAGTAAAAACAAACATCAGTCAACTTTGAATGCATTACTCAGGAAAAATATTTTCAAAAACAAAAGTGAAATAAATACTTTTTCAGACATACAAAGACCAAAAGTTTTCATCACCACTAGACCTCAACTACAAGAAATAAAGGAATTTCTACATTCATATGGAATATTACGCTTGTCATACTTGATGGCATTCTGGATCTGTACAAAAGAATGGAGAGCACCGGAAAATCTTAAGACATAGATAAATATAAAGGTTTTATTTTTTTAAGATTTTATTTATTTTTTGACAGAGAGAGAGAGAGAGAGAGCATGCACAAGCAGGGGGGAGCAGCAGGCAGAGGGAGAAACAGACTCCACGCAGAGCAGGGAGTCCCATGTGGGGATCCCTCCCAGGAATCTGGGATCGTGATCTAAGCCAAAGGCAGACACTTAACCCACTGAGCCACCCAGGTGCCCCAATATAAAGGTTTTAAAATTTAATCTTTTTAAGAAACAATGAACTACTGAAATAAAAAGTGATAATATTGCATATATATTGGTTAAATATGTGACAAAAATGCACAGACTGAGAAAGGAGAAATAGTTGTGTACTATTTTAATGTTCTTATATATGTACCATTGTATATATCACTTAAAATTAGACTGAGATAAAATAGTGATAGTTCTATAAATATACACAAAAATAACACAAAATAATAATAGTTAATAATCCATCAGAGAAAAATAAAATAGGATCATACAAAATATCTATTTCTTCCAAAACAACAACAACAAAAGTACAAAAACTTTGTTCTTTTAGAAACCAAAGAGCAAGATAGTAGATTTAAAACCAATTATATTAATAATCATTAAATATAAATGGTATATACATGCTAATAAAAGGAAGAGATTGTCAGATTGGATCAGAATGTAGTATTAACTATACATTGCCTACAGAAAGCTTACCATATAAAGACTCAAAGGTTAAAATAAAAGATGGGGGGGGAAAATGTACCTTGCTAATGCTAACCAAAAAGATGGAGTGGCTTTATTAATATCAGAGAAAGTATATTTAAGAGCAGAATATTACAAACTAAATGAAGATCATTTCATAATGACCAGGGGATTAATTCATTTGAGACCATTAAAGAGCAGGTGTAATACTTCAAAGGAAAATATCAGCTTCTCTACTTTAACAAAATATGATTAGTTAGGCTATATATGTCCTTCCCAAACCTGAGAAAGCTATGGGTCTGTGATCAATACTTAGAAAATCAAAGACCTACACATAGATCCTATAAAATTTTAAGAAAGTCTGAGCTTGTAAGGATAAGAAAAGCAGTTAGCCATTAAAAAAAAATAGTTGCTAGATTTAATCCCACTGTAAATACCTGTATCACTAATATTACTATTCATTATTTGTGGTCCCTGGGATCATGACCTGAGCCGAAGGCAGACATAGATAAGACATAGATAAATATAAAGGTTTTATTTTTTTAAGATTTTATTTATTTATTTGACAGAGAGGGAGAGAGAGAGAGCATGCACAAGCAGGGGGGAGCGGCAGGCAGAGGGAGAAACAGACTCCGCGCAGAGCAGGGAGTCCCATTAGTTTGTATCATTAATGTTACTATCCATTATTTGTGGTCAACTATCATCTGATCATATTAAAAGTAAAAGGAGGATTTATTTGACACAAATTGTAGAGAGAAACCATATTACTGGAAATCTGATCAAATCATTTAAGTGATTATTTTGTCCAGGTCAAGTTAATGATTTCATTTCTACTAAAAATAAGTTAGCATAGTTGTGTTCTTGGAAATCAGTTTTTCTTCCTAACACTGGCTCTCAAATTACTGACTTTGTCACAAGGGCAAATATATGGATTAAACCTTGAGAATTTAATCTACACTAGTTATTGGAAAAATAAAATATCCACATTCTTCATAGGATTTGTCTTGACAAATCAGAAACAACGTTTTAAAATATGTATAATAAACATTACAAATCGTTTGATTAGCAATAAAGTAATTGATAATGCCTTTGGAGTTGTTTTTGACAATTTTTTGACAATTTTTTTTGTCAATTGTTTTTGTCAATTTTTTTTCTATTTTGTAATTTATGACCATGATATAATAGGAAGGGAAAATTCTGGAATGTTGAAATAATACTAAAAGATGCTATTGGGGATTATTTTAGCTAGCTTATGGTAGGTTATGCAGTATAAAAACAATCTCAAAACTCCAATGCTTTCATCACCAAATATTTCTTGCTCATTACACAAGAGGTTTTCTGTTTAATTATGCCTCTTCTAGACTCTGCTGGCTCTGTGAGCTCACCTGAGTTAAGCTTGATCTGGCACAACATTATCTTTTCTTTTCATGATATAAAAGATAAGAAAAGCCACTACTTCAGAAATGTTGCTCTAATGGTAGAGGGTGAGAACAAGAAGGGTGAGCTGAAATACATGATACTTCTTAAGATTTATCCAAAAGTGACTCTTTGTCACTTTGCCTCACAATCCATTGGTCAAAAAAAAAAAAAATGGGATGAGTATAACTCCAATTAGAAGTAAGTGAAGAGTCAGGGAGGATATTGCAATTAGTTACAGGAATATTATAGACTTTAATAAATATTAATGCAACTTTAAAGAAATTAGAAAAAGATGCCTTCTGATGATTCATCAAATAAATTTTAACCCTCAGTTTGCATATTTATTCAATATTGTAGGTATATGTATAATCCATACACTGTCTTTGTTGAAAATACTGGTTGAATGTGTTTGGGATTTTGGTAAAATATATGAGAAGATAAAGGTGAATAATAAGAATATTGGAAAACTTAAAATGTAGTCTCATAACAAGAGAAGTCTAGACAAAAATGGCTAAGAGTATGATAGAATCAATAGGAGAACGAATACAATGCAACTAAATGTCCAGGGTATAACCCATGAGTAAAAGAAGAATGGATGGAAGAGAAAGCCTTTAAATTGCTTTATTAGGTAGCTCAGGAAAACTTTTTCACATAATTTTGAGTTCAGGGCATACTTTAAGAGGGAAAAGTTAGATAACACAACAAAATTTTAAGGCAGGCAGAGTTTATACTCTCCAACAAAACAAATCGATTAAACAACTATTGAGCAGTCATAATGTGTTAGAATTTTATTAAGTGCTGGGGTAGAAAGATTAAAAGAACTTATCTGCTTTATTTACAAATGTATGATTCTCATACATTCATGTAATCTATGAATCTCATACATTAGGTGTAAAAGATGAGGAGAAAATAAATTATAACATATAAAAATCATGAAAAATTGTATTTCAAATTAGCAGTTTATTCTGGTTTTCTATAGATTTAGATGGTATGGAATTGATTTTCCTTCCCAGTGTGCAAATGCATCATGTAGCATGTACAGGCATTAGGCTGGTTGACTTTAAATTATTTTGCTTATATAGGCAATAACTGAAACCATCTTAATTCTCAAATTTACTTATAAAAATACTTAAAAATGTTCTTTCACTCATGTCTTTATAGAATCTACTTACACTTCCAGATACATTATTTGTGCATTTAAGAGTAAACTTAAGCAAAAACCCTCCAAATAATAACTATTATATTTAAGTATAAGAATAGCCTCTTCATTGTAAGAATGTAAGAGACAAAATTGGAAATTATTTCTGTCCTGGCTTCTGCATCAGATCCCATTTTGTGTCTCATGGAAATGCAAACTGGAATGTTATCTCAGATCAGGGTATCTATTAATAAGTTCTGAGAATTCTTAATCTCAAAGTTGTTGCTCAAATATCACTAATTACAATTATTCTCAACTGCAGAAAACATTGATACATTCATTTCAGTCTACTACCATGGTTGTCAGCCGGGAAGAGAATGAATTTTGCCAAGCTCCCGAGGGAACACTTGACAATGTCTGGAAACAATTTTGGTTGCCATAACAGGTGGGTAGTGAGGAGTACTGTCATCTTGTGGTTGGAGTCCAGGAATGTGGCTAAATATCCTACAGTGCAAAAGGGCAACCCCCAACAACAAAGAATTATCTGGCCTTGAGTGACACTACTGTCCAGGTTGAGAAACCCCGACAGACTAACATCCCTTATCTAAGTTCTGCTATTTAACTGTATTATTCCCTTGTTTGTGCTCAACTAGGCTATGGTGTTTTTTATATGTCCTTCTAGCCATTCCATTCCTTAGTCTTTGATCCACATCATACATTTCTTCAGCACATTGATGATAGGTTCTGCTATTTAGTTTTAGCATAAATCCCTTGCCTGATGGCTCTATATGGCTAAAATATTTACTTTGTGTGATTAAAAACACTTTATGATTATTGAATAATATTATTACTGAATAATATATGCCCATTGAAAAAAAAAAGAAAAAAAGAAAAATACCTTACTAATTATAGAAAGGCAAATGTTTTCCAGACACTGTTCTAAGGGCTTGCATGGATTTTTTTACCACACTATGAAATGTGTCTTACTGCTCTCCTTAAAGTTTTGATAGTGAAGAAACTAAGGCACACTATTGAATAATCAGCAATCCTGTATTTAATCCCAAGTAATTTGCCTTTAGACTAGATAATTTAGTTTATTGATTGAAGATAATCACAGTTAATCAATCTTGCTCATATGCTCTTAGGTTGAACAGTGTGAAGGTCATGCCATTTGAGCATAGGAACTATTTCATGTAGTTCAACATAATGTAGTCTTTTATTCTTCAAAAGTGGTATATCATAGGGGCACCTGGGTGGCTCAGTCATTAGGCGTCTGCCTTCGGCTCAGGTCATGATCCCAGGGTCCTGGGATCGAGTCCCATGTCAGGCTCCCTGCTCGGCGGGAAGCCTGCTTCTCTCTCTCCCACTCCCCCTGCTTGTGTTCCCTCTCTCGCTGTCTCTCTCTCTGTCAAATAAATAAAAAATCTTAAAAAAAAAAAGTGGTATATCATAGACATATTTCTGTAATTTTTTATCATGTAATTTAGCATGAGTGTTTTCTTTGTTGACAACATGTTTCTAACTAACTATAAAGGCAATATAATATTATATATATTGAATCATCAAGCATAATTAACCCATAAATCCTCAACTGTATGACATTTAATTCCAATTTTTTTCTAGTTTAATTTTTAACAGTAAAATTGCAATGGGGATGGTTTAACATAAAGTTTTTTAGGACTTCCATAAATATAGTTCAAAGAATAGAATTATTGACATTCTTTGATTGTTTAACTTCCTTAAAGGCATGAATAGTAAAAACACTTAATTTTAGTGTACTGTGGGTATGCAAGTTTCTTGTCAATTCTGGATACTATTTTTTTTTTACTCCTTGTAATTTTTTCATCAAAAATAATATGTTGATTTTCAAACCCTTTTAAATAAGAGATAGACAGAATAAAGTATGGTTTATATGCTAAATATTGAAACCAATTATAAAACTAAAATATTTATGACATTAAACATTTAAATACATTGTTAGAAAGCTCAAAATCAGAACATAACATTTTAAAACTGGAATTTTATATTGAACTTTAATAGAAGCTAAATGTGGAATATAAAACCAGTGCTGATAGAATGGAACTGTTAAGTGCTAAACTTTCAGGAACACAATAACTGGATTTACATTTTTCAATATTAAAAAATGTTTAGTGTGGTAAAATATGTATTCATATATATCATTTACACAAAAGTGAGTGTTCATTAATATCTCTGCTTTTTTTCCACTAACTTTTTTTTTTAAGATTTATTTATTTGAGAGAGAGAGAATGAGAGAGAGAGAGAGCACATGAGAGGGGCCAGGGTCAGAGGGAGAAGCAGACCCCCCCTGAGCAGGGAGCCCAATGCGGGACTCGATCCCGGGACTCCAGGATCATGACCTGAGCCGAAGGCAGTCGCTTAACCAACTGAGCCACACAGGCGCCCCTCCACTAACTTTTGTTTTATATTTTTTGATTACTCAGATTTCTGGCCTTTTTCATCAGCTGAATCTTTTCAAAAATTAAACTATTATTTTTCAACTCCAAACACGTGAAAGTCATCTCATATATTCTACAATTTGATGCTATGCCCAAATGTTAACAAAACATATTTACCTTTGCCAGTTGAGTCCCTCTTGGTTTCCACTGATACAAGGCACTAAATGCTGGGGCAGGGAGAGGTTGGGAGGGGGACATAGAATTCTGTGCTATTCCTATCTGCTTTATCTCATCAAAATCACTATACCATTTGTATATTTTCTTTGCAGAAATCTCAATTCAAACCTTTAGCCCATTTTCTATTTGGGTTATTTGTTTTTTGCTATTGAAGTTTGGGAGTTTGTTATACATTTTGGAAATTAACCCCTTATCTGATATATGGTTTGCAAATCCTTTTTTCCCATTCTATAGTTTGCTCAGTCACTCTGTTGGTTGTTTGAATTTGCTAATCAATGAACATAAGGTTTCAATTATGCAAGATGAATAAGCTCTATAGATCTGCTGAACAACATTGTGCTTATAGTTAATACTGTATTAAAAATTTGTTAAGAGATAGATCTCATGTTAAGTGCTTTTACTACAATAAAATAAAATAAATTTTAAAAAGCATCGTACCCAGAAATGACAAATGATTCAAATGCTAAACTTCCCCACATGAATGTACATGATATAGCCTCATTACAAATCCCCTCTCCTTCCTGTTGATGGATTCTCAACCTCAGGGGGCCCCAACTTCAAAGCCCTGACATATCAATTCCAATTAGACAGTGCTCCCTCTCCAGAGATCTGAGTCCCCATTCCACAAATATTAATTGATCTACAACTTTGTCTTATTTATTGTTCTAAATATCTGGTATAGATGTATCAGTAAAATAAATAGAAAACAGCAAAGATCACTATCTTGATCTTACTTACATTTTAGGAGAGGACAGACAACAGATCATAGATATAGAAAATAAGTGAATTATACAGTATTTTATGAAAAAACAATAGAGCATGGAATGAGGTATTGGGAAAACCAAATGTTTGGGGCAGATGGAACAGCTGACGCTTGCGATTTTAAATAACATGGAGGATTAGGTTTTGTTGTAATGCAATTCTTTAGGAAAGGCTTGGAAGAAATGAAGATGTTACCAGCATCATATCTGTGAAAAGATCACTGCAGGCAGAGAAGGCAACTAGTGTAAAAGCCTTAAGATGGGAGTGTGTTTTGTGTGGCAAAAGAATAAGGAGAACAATGTGGCCGGAACAGAGAAAGTAGTAAGAGTCCAGAAGGGTATGATAATGGGGATGGAGATTGAAGCCAGATTATGTAGGACCCTAAATGACTTGAATTTGAGTAGAATCATTTTTAGAGAACTGAATTAAAGCGATTTTACAACTCCTAAAAAAAAAAATATTGAAATAACTCAAGTCAGACTTGATGATGTCTTGACTCATAGTGGCAGTAGTGTTGACAGTCAGAAGTGGTTTGATTCTGGATATGTTGTAACAATAGAACAGCAATATTTCTTAATGTATTGTATATGGATGATGAGAAGAAATAGAAGAGTCGTGAATGACTCCAAGGCATTTGGCCCAGATAACTGGAAGGATGGAGTTATTGTTCACTGAGATAGGAATGGATGCTTAAGAGCCAGTTTGGATGGAAAATTAAAAGTCCAGTTTTGATGTGTGGTGTTTTAGAATGTTTATTATTCATCCAAGTAGAAGTATCAAGGAGATAGTTGTATTTGTGAGTATGGTGTTCAGGAAAAACAACTCTAAACTCGAAATATAAACCTGGAAGATACTGATACACAAATGATACTTAAGATCAGAAAATTTAATGGGGGGGGCCTTGGTGGCACAGTCAGTTAAGCGTCCAACTCTTGGTTTCGGCTCAGGTTGTGATCTCAAGGTTGTAAGATTGAGCCCCGAGTCTGGCTTAAAATTCCCTCTCCCTCTCTTTATGCCTCCCCCCACCCCGGGGCTTGCTCTCTCTCTCTCTTTCTCAAGTAAATGTATAAATCTTTAAAAAAAAGAAAGAAAGAAAATGTAACAGAATAAGTGTAGACAGAGAAGAGAAAAGGGCATCTCCAAGATTAAAAGGTGAGGGGGAAGGAGGCAGACTAAGAAAAGAAATACGTATTTAACTTGAATAAGTATGGAAAAACAGCATAAAATAAGGTTAAAAGTTTATAAGATCAATGGATTGCAATGCCATTAATATGGGAAATAGATGCAATTGACGTATTAAAGCAAAGCAGTTGGAAAACATAAGAAATTTTGATCAGAGAGTAGGACACATAAAATTGACACAAATGTAGGCATCCTATGTAATTTTGAAAGTATAGGAAAAATCTTTTTAAACTCAGAAATAGTCTAAGAGATAAAACCTCCTAAATATGACTGGCATTCCTGTTTTTTTCTTTAAAAGAATGAGAAAGTGGATGAATGGCATGATGTTCTAATATAATAAAGGATAGGTTATATATCAGTGTAATTTATATATTTCTCAAATGTTATTCCAAGGGTGGAGTAGCCTATTTGAAGTTGCAAATTGGCAACTGATGGATAGTTTCCTACAATAGCATTATTATGTTTTGAAGAATTGGGGTGAAAAAACTTCATGAAAATGAACAAAATAATATGTTCATTTTCTCCAAACTCTTTATTCTCTAGCATAATAGACTGCTCAAATTCTGTCCTCATAGTATCTAATAAAATGAACTGAAAATAGAACAAATTAAAAATAGGCATGGCATTAGAATTTTGAGTGTTAACTGTGGAGGGCTCATATTATAAGTTACATATGCATACATAGAATGTGAAAATGATATTTTTCATATGGAATATGTTATATAAATTATATGGACTATGATAAATATAACATATTTCTAATATATTTATTTATAGTATAATGTGTTTTAGAATGTATTTATCTGTAACATATAAATATGGTATAAATGTCTATGTGTATAAGAGTCTATTCAAATAGACATGAAATGAAATATCTCTATAAAAACATAAACTTTGGAAATTCCTCCACAAAATAAGAAGTTAAGAAAACGTTAAGAAGAGATAGAATAAATTAAAATCATAATCTTTAAAATAATGTAGATATTTTATGATTCAGTACTGCTAATCCTAAATAAATAGCCTTAACCCAGAACATAAAAATAAAAGAAATAGTGAACTGCTTGTCATAACACTTTTAAAATCCTGATAGTAAACTGGAAAAGAGTAGTGAAAAAAAGTTCAGGACAATATTATTTATTATTTTTTTAAATCCAAAGTCATATATTAGCAAAATACTAAAAGATGGTTTATCATTATTGTAGATGAGTAGCAATTCTACACTGCTCCTTCTATTCATCGCTTCAAAATTTGACTTCAAAGATTTTGTCCTCAAAGTGTAGAGTCCATTTTCTCATCTCTTGAATCTGAGCTATCCTTGTGACTTACTTTGACTAATGCAACCTCAAGAGGACTGTGCGTTTCCAGTCTCTTTTTTAGACCCTTTCTCCACCATGAGCAAAAGCCCAGACTTGCTTGCTAGAAAATAAGATAACATAAAATGAGCTAAGTCACTCTGGTTGCCCAGCCAAACTCCACACATGTGAGAAGGTACACCTTACATTAGCAAAGTTACCTCTTTGACCCACAGGTTTCATGAATCAACTGAGCCCAGCTCAGATCAAAAGAAGAGCCCAACTAACCCATAGATTTGTGGGCAATACACATAAAAGGTTATTATAGCTAATTTGTGTTATTTTTTCTGTTGTTTGTTGTAGTAAAATATACATAAAGTAAAATTAAGCATTTAAAACATTTAAGTGTATAATTATGTGGCATCAAGTACATTCACATTATTATGTGATTCTTACCCTATCCATTTCCAGAATATTTTTATCATCCAAATTACTAAACAATACTTCCCCAAACTTCCCAACTCCTAGTAACCTATATTCTACTGTCTAAGAATTTGACTATTTTAGATACCTCATGTAAATTGAAGTATACCCTTGTTGTCCTTATTTGGATGGCTTATTTCACAGAACATAATATTTCAAAGTTCATCCATGTTGCAGCATGTATAAGAATTTATTTCTTCTTAAGGTCTGAATAACATTCCATAGTATGTATATATATATAATATTTTGATTATCTGTTCATCTGCCAATGGATAGTTGGGGTATTTTCACCTTTTGGCTGCTGTGAATAATGCTACTATAAACACTGGTGTACAGATATCTGCTTAAGTCGCTACTGTCTTTTGGGCATATACTTGCTAGATCATTTAGTATTTCTATATTTATTATTTTGAGGAAATGTCATACTAGTTATATTCCCACCAGAAATGCAGAGGCATTCCAATTTCTCCACATTCTTAATAAACTCATTTTCTGTTTTTTGGGTTTTTTGTTTTTTTTTTTTTGCTTCTGTGGTAGTTAGCCAGCCAAATTGGTATTTTGAAAATTATTAACACCTGTTTTGTTACCTAGTTTAAGGTCTATACTAGGGAATGTTCCATATGCACTGGAGAAAATGTGTACTCTACTCTTGTTGGGTGGGGTGTTCTGTATGTCTGTTAGGCACAATCATCTTACAGTGTTATTCAAGTCCTCTATTTGCTTCTTGCTTTTCTATCTGTTCTATCCATTATTGAAAGTCAAGTATTGAAGTCTCCAACTTTCATTATAAAAACTTTTCTCCCCTGAATTATGTCAAAGTTTGCTCCATGCACTTTAGAGCTCTGATGTTAGGTGCATATGTTTATAATTGTTGTATATTCTTGGTGAATATTGCAACCATTCGCATTTAGTGGACAAAGATAAATTAAATTCACTTTTTCAGTGGCCCTATTCTATATTATAACTGATATCTTAGTCATCAAAACAATGAGACATGCAAATTTTTTAAAAAGCAAAAGAAATTGAGAAACAAAAAAAAAAAGCTACAATTTACAGAAAATGTGAGGACTAACACAGTGCCTTGTCAAGGTTATTAGACACCAGTATTGAAAATTTCTTGAAGAGCAAAAAGGAGTAGAATCCAATTGCTGGTAGAGATCAGCTCTTCCTTTATAATAGGAGTGAAGAGTGTTAGATGAGTGTGAATGTGGTGAAATTTATATGATTGGAAACAGAGAGATTTGGAAATTACTGAAGGCTTTTATTTTTCTTATGAGGCTGTGTGCTATGAGTCAGAGTGAAAATCTGGGGAAATAGAAGTTGGATAAAACTAAAGGGCATTTGAAAACTTACCATGGGAAATGAAAAATGGCCTAGCCAGATAAAGACAGTAGGCATGATTATCGAAGTTGTAGGACAATTTGTGTGCCTATTCTGAGTTTATAGTATAAAACATCAAAATTTTTGTGTGACTTTTTATAGCAATATTAAATTTTTTAATATAAGCACAGGCAAAGACTCGGGATCATCCAGACTTGAAATTTTTCAGGCAAAATTTGAGAAAAAGAATAAGAATTTTATATATCAATAGAAGAATTACTAAAATGATGGACAAGAAATGTTAAAATAAATTAGAAAAAAATGAAGACAAATTGGAACTACAGTAGAAATGCCAATGAGCTGAAACATCTTGAGGTCAAAAGGTCATTATACTATGTATAGTTGAACATGCATGGTGAAAGTTAGAAAAGGCAAAGCTTCAGCTAGCAATGTTGTATGTCTAACAGTTGCATGTGCTGGGGTAAATATGTGTGTGGTTGACTGTAGTATATGATCATAAGACATTAGCAATATTCCTCTTAAAAACAGGAAAAATCACGATGCCCACTCTTGGAACTCTGTTGGATATTGTACTGAATATCCTAGAAGATCATTAAAATAAGTGAATTATGATTAAATGATAAAAATTAACACATAAAACCCTCATTGTATTTGTGATTTTATCCATTGAAACTGAGCATTTTTTTTCTCTTTAGAAATAATAATGAAAGTGGTGCCTGTGTGGCTCAGTTGGTTAAGCATCTGACTTCGGCTCGGATCATGATCTCAGGGTCCTGGGATTGAGTCCCATGTCGGGCTCTCTGCTCAGCAGGAGTCTTCTTCCTCTCACTTGCATTCTGTGCTCTCTCTCTCTCTCAAATAAATAAATAAAATATTTTTTATTTTTTTTATTTTTTTAAAAGATTTTATTTATTTATTCATGAGGGATAGAGAGAGAGAGGCAGAGGCAGAGGGAGAAGCAGGCTCCCCGCAGAGCAGGGAGCCCAATGCGAAACTCGATCCCAGGACCCTGGGATCATGACCTGAGCTGAAGGCAGACGCTTAACCGACTGAGCCACCCAGGCGTCCCAATATATAAAATATTTTTTAAAAAAAGAAAAGAAATAATAAGAGAGTTCAGCCAAGAGGTTGGATATATAACAAGTGTACTAGGAAAAGGTGAAATTTCTCATTTGTCCCAGGACTAGACTGTGTGCTTTTAGAGTTCTCTTTACCTCCCAGTAAATAAAGACCTACATTTTCATGCCTGTATTTTCTAGATATTTGTACCAATTGCATGCTAATTCTAAACCAAACTTTATCTCTTATTTGATATGGAAAAGATTCTTTGTTTTGTTTGTGACTTCCAAAAAATTTAGAATAAGGTAAGTCAATAAAAGTACCTTTTTCCAGGTATTTTTATTTTAGGACAATAACTGTAATGCAGTTATGTATAGGGAATATTTAAAATAATTATATGTTACTACTATATTAGAATACTTCTCCATCCTTTAATTTCATTTCCATTAATTACCTTAATATGTCTTATGATTTATAACACTATGTTAATCATGATTAGCTGTTGAATTAATTAGTGATTCAAATGTATAATATAGACAGTTCTGTAAGTCAATAATGGTGTTTAGTAATGATGCAAATATTTGTTAAATGAGTGAATTTCAAGGTAAAACACTTACTTTGAAATGATGAAAATTATTTTGGCAGAATCTTTGGTAAGTAATAGAGACTTATCTTGAAATATTACATTTTTCATTTCCTTCCCTATTATTAAAATGTGATTTACCACAAGGAAACATCTGTTTAGAAAAATCAAAATAATATAAGTAATCAACTTCCTTTTATGTTCAACTTCCATCCAGCTGTATCACATTATGGAAGCATTTCATAAAGAACATGATGATATCATGAATTTGTCTACCTAAACCTTTAGGGCAAAATTGTTTCCTTTTTTTTTTTCCTGTTATTTCAAAAGATTTTCAAATTAGGAATATTATTTGGAAAAGATTTACTACATTAAGCTATGAATTCTAATTTTATATAATGTTATAAAGAAGACACTTCTAGTTTATAGTAAAAAACAGGATTATACAACTGTCAAAGTTTAGGCTTAAAAAAATTTCTAAAACCTCAAGGAAAAAATTTCAGAAGTAAAAATAAAGATTGATAGATCTTTTTCACTAAAAATTAATGTAATTGTATTCCCAGGTCTTTCATTACTCCCATAGACTTGAACTTACTATGAACTATTTACTATCCATTTCCTTTCAACAGGAATTCATAAAAGATACTCTATCAGTTATAGTAAATAGGACATTTTTTCTCTGTGGAGTGTTGATTGAAAAAGAATTTACCTAGGGGTTCCATGCTCAGTGAGGAGTCTGCTTCAGATTCTCTCCTTCTCCCTTTGCCTCTGCCCTTCCCCTGACTCATGCACACACACGTGCGCATGCACGCTCTCTCTCTCTCTCAAATAAATAATTTTTTACAAAAGAAAAAAATTTACCTATATTTTAATTTTCCTTTGCAGTTTTTATGGCAGTACAGTATATGATTAATCTGGTGTTATTATTGTAAATTGAGAGCTCCCTGTACAGATTGATTTAACTATTAACCCTTGTCAACTAGATTGTTTCCATTCATTTCATAAGTGGAACCTGACATTTATTACAAATTCACTTCATTTACATTGCATTTCTATGCCTATTTTATTATATATTAAAATATATATTTTTAAATATATTTATTATATTTATATCAAGGCAGTGAATGTTGTACCACTATTAAAAATAATGATGCAGGGGCGCCTGGGTGGCTCAGTTGGTTAAGCGACTGCCTTCGGCTCAGGTCATGATCCTGGAGTCCCTGGATCGGGTCCCGCGTCGGGCTCCCTGCTCGGCGGGGAGTCTGCTTCTCCCTCTGACCCCCCCCCCCTCATGTGCTCTCTCTCATTCTCTCTCTCTCAAATAAATAAATAAAATCTTTAAAAAAAATAATGATGCCATAATTAATAAAAGAAATATTTATAAAGGAAATATATGATTAAAATATTTTACTTAACCTCCTTTCAATCTACAATTAGGACTTTTAACTCTTATTCATGTATATCTTTTCAAAGTTGATTTTTCATAAATAAAAACAATATTTGGGTGACAAAGAATTGCACCAAAGGTAGAGAATGAACTACCAAATTGCTCCTCAAAAAGATTTTTCGCAATTTACTGCCCAATCATAAATTTTGAAAATAGCTTTTACCTACATATTGGCCTATACTGAATGTTTTCAAAGTATTAGCCCATTGAATAGATAATGAAACTCATTTTTTCACTATGAATTTATATATTTTTTTAATTTCACACTTAAAATTAATTATTATTTTATTTTTAAGTTTGGAATATTATTGATTGTACTTTTCTTTCTAATCAGTAGAACCTTAAAAATTAATTAAATATGCCTTTTCAACTGGTTAACCAGAAAAACCTGCTGGGATATTTTCAAAGCCTAAATGACATGGGAAATGATAATATTCCAATCCAACTCTCTCTGGTCAAACTGTCACACAAAAAAGGGGGAGAAAAACTAAGAAATAATTGTGAAAATACACAGAGAACCTAAAACTCAGCAATAAGAAAGTAAACAACTGGTTAAAAAGTAGACCAAAGTCCTTAACAGACATCTCACCAAAGAATATATACAGAAAGCAAATAAGTATATGAAATGATGTTCCGTAGATATGTCATCAGGGAAATTAAAATCAAAACAAGATACCACTACACACCTGTTAGAATGATCAAAGTCCAGAACTCTGACAACACCAAATGCTAAGGAGAATGTGTAGCTCGGGGGTACAAAATGGCACAGCTACTTTAGAAGACATTTTGGTGATTTCTGACAAATTACACATACTTTTACCAAATGATCCAGCAATCACACTCTTTGCTCTTCGGTGTCTGCCCAGTGCAGTTGGAAATGTATGCCCGAATAAAAACTGCACATGGATATTTATAGGTTTTATTCAGAATTGCCAGACTTGGAAACAACCAAGATGTCTACCAGTAGGTGAATCAGTAAGTAAACTGTTATATCCAGACAATGGAATATAATGCAGCACTAAAAAGAAATGGGCTATTAAGTCATGCATGAAAAGATATGGAGGAACTTTAAATGCATAATTGTAAGGGAAAGAAGCCAATCTGAAGAGGCTACATACCATATGATTCCAACTATATGATGTTCTGGAAAAGACAAAACTACAGATATGGTAAAAAGATCAAAAGTTTCCTTGGAGGAAAGATAATAGAGCACAGGATTTTCAGTACAGTGAAAATACTCTATATGATATTATAGCGATGGATATACGTTATACATTTGTTCATACCCATATAATATGCAATACCAAGAGTGAACCTAAGGTAAACCATAAACTTTGAGTGATTATGATGTGTCAAAGTAGGTCATACTTGGTAAAAAAAAAATGTACCATTCTGGTGAGTGATGTTGATAATGGGGAGACTATGCTTGTGTGGGGGAAGACTGTGTATGGGAACTCTGTACCTTCTTCTCAATTGTATTGTATATCTAAAATTTCTCCAAAAATTTGAAGTTGAAAAACAAAAACAGAGACAATGCTAACATTATTAACAGCCACTGGACCTCTGTTAAGACTTTTAAAATCTTAGATGCATTTTGCCTGTTTTATAACTTGTCATAAACTTATTTTATAAGATTACTTTTGCATGCAGTTGCAAATTATTCATATTGACATATAATATTCTATTTTGTGAAGATAGCAAAATATTTCACTGTTGGTGGACTTTTGGATTATTTCCAAATTTTGTCTGTTACAAATACTGATTCTCTAAAAATTCTGATACATGTATTTTGGTGAATATATGCATACCTTAAAATTATGTATATAAGTAGGAGAAAAATTACTGGGTGATATGTTCAGCTAAATAGATATGCTGAATTATCAAAAGTGAGTATATCAATTTATATTTCCAGGAGCAGGGAATGCAAGTAGCAGTTGCTCCATATTCTTACCAATACTTGTCATTATTAGTTAAAAAATAATTTTTGCCCATGTAATGGTTATAGTGGTATCTAATTATGCATCAAATTTGATTCTTCTCAATTTGAAATGTGTTAAGTGTCTCTCATTTGTTATTTAATATTCTTTAAAATACTATATGGGGAAAAATACTATATGGGGAAAATATAGTCCTTTCCTGCTACAGTTACAATAATGATATGTGACTATAATTTTTTAAAAAGATTTTATTTATTTGAGAGAGACAGTAAGCGAGAGAGAGAGAGCATGCACAAGCAGGGGGAGGGGGAGAGGGAGAAGCAGACTCCCCACTGAGCGGGGAGCCCGATGTGGGACTTGATCCCAGGACCCTCAGATCATGACCTGAGCCAAAGGCAGATGCTTAACTGACTGAACCACCCAGGCACCCTATAGTTTTTTAAATGTTACATTTTTTTTTGGCTAAGTATCAAAGTGAAATGTCAATGTCTATAGTATTGTACTGAGTGAAATGATAGGTTAATTCTACCAAGCAAGGCACTACTCATAATGATTATATCTGTAAATAAATATGTTACTATAATGACAGGTGCTTACTCAGGATTAGGGTCCTGTAGTTAATTACTTATTAACTCAGTATAGAAATATCCAGACAGAACTGCCCCTACTTATGTTCTTCCTTCCCTATCATGTTAATCCCAAACCTTCTACCTATCAAAATTCTATAACCCATTAAAGCAAAAACATAAAACAGGATGTATCACAACTTCCTTTTTCAACTTTTTTACTCTATCATTTTGTGTATGTATAAAACATACTAAAAATATTAACCTCCCCTATTAAACACTAACAGTGTTTGAGATTTAGAACCAACATTATTTATTTGCTTTATTTTTTTTGTTTGATACTGAGAAATCCTTCATTAATTACATTTATTTGAAATATATTCATTAACTCAAGTAATTGAAAACATGCTCTGGGAGTATACAATATTATATATGATTAGATTACAAAATGATGGATGGGATGTGGTCACTACCCAGGGCAATTAACAATTTTATTGCAGATATGCACACACATACAAATAATTGCAATAAGATGTAGAGACTATTAGACTATTAGGTTAAGAAAAAATATTGCAGGCTCAGTAGGTTAAGGAAGAGAGGATTAAATATTGTTATACAGTAATGCTCTATTATTTCTGGTGAGCTAGAAAGCTCATTCTCCCACATCTGTGTCTGTCTGTTGGTAAAAGAGTTACTTGGTTTGGGGCGCCTGGGTGGCTCAGTCGTTAAGCGTCTGCCTTCTGCTCAGGTCATGATCCCAGGGTCCTGGGATAGAGCCCCACATCGGGCTCCCCGCTCTGTGGGAAGCCTGCTTCTCCCTCTCCCACTCCCCCTGCTTGTGTTCCCTCTCTTGCTGTGTCTCTCTCTGTCAAATAAAGAAATAAAATCTTTTAAAAAAAAGTTACTTGGTTTGATTCCGTAGACCTTATCAAAAGTCTTGTCCTTGCCCTAAATATAGTAAAGCTGAAGCAAGCTCATGTTGCTTAAATATTTTATGGAATCAAAAGCTCACATAGGAGCTTTTCTAAAGGCACTCAAAAGTTCAATCTCACACTCATTAATCAGTTGTCAACCCAAATTAGACCAGATTCAAAATCATTACTGTAGATAGATGAATACATAGTTAATTTAATAAGTGCAGTATCTTTCTGGTATAAGGATTGGCTTTCCTGATAAACTCACTGAATGAAAGTCAAAATATGAAGATTTATAGGGATGTCTCATTTAAATAATAATTTAAGTAATAAATGCTTTCTTTTTGTTCATATTGGAAATGCTGATATGCTTAATCTATTGTTAATGTCACTAAATCTAAGTGCAGTTTCCATGGCAAGAAAGATTATTTTCAACCTAAAGAAGTATTACTCTGATAATTGATTAAATATCAAGGCTAATGACTCTAATAACAAAACCAACATAAAAATAGTGGCCTTAATAATATAAAATTTATTTTTTTATTTCTAGAAGGTCATAGAAAAGAAAACAGGAAGAAAAAAAAAAAGAACTTCAATATCCAAACTCCTCTTTTGAAAACTTTGACAAATTTTCACACTATATATTTTTGAGAGGGCTTCAAGTAAAAATTGTAAAAATGACCTTTACTTTTATGCTTTTATTTTCTTGATGTGCTAGCTTGGTTCATCATTTTATGCACTATTTATACTCCTTTTTATGGGAAAGCTGACCTTTACTGGAATTTAGATATGAACAGAATACAAATGTGCAAGCACACTTCTTATGAGTTGGAAAAAAACCAAAGGAATGATAAACAGATGAGGAAAGTATCTGTGAAAGATGCCATAGAAAGTGTATCTTTCAGGCTATGGTTTATGAAAACCAATTACAGTTTGTAGCTCTCTAGATTATTTTATCAGTACTTAAAAATGAAAGAAGATGAAACAAGCACCAACATGCAATATGCTTGATCAAATAACTCTCTAAATTGGGTTGTGCATGTGAACACAATATACTAATTATAAGTGTTTTCTTTAAAATTATGGTAAGTTGAGGACGCCTGGGTGGCTCAGTTGGTTAAGCGACTGCCTTCAGCTCAGGTCATGATCCTGGAGTCCCGGGATCGAGTCCCGCATCGGGCTCCCTGCTCAGCAGGAAGTCTGCTTCTCCCTCTGACCCTCCCCCCTCTCATGCTCTCTCTCTCTCATTCTCTCTCTCAAATAAATAAATAAAATATTAAAAATAAATAAATAAAATAAATAAAAAATAAAATTATGCTAAGTTGAGACATTTGAAATGTAAAAACAAAGCTTCAACTTTCCTTTTTTTGAAATGTATCATCATACTTAATTTTTAATAATATCTCTGAATTAGCTTTTGTTCACCCTATGTATTTATTAGTGCAAATGGAATCATAAGTTCTTTGCTTTTTAATTTAGTCCATTTGGCTCTTCAGTCCTCTATATATGTACAAATATATAGCTATATATATATATATTTATTCACACACATTTATGTGTATTATATCATGTATATATATTTGCACACATATATACATACAGGCATAGCACCTAAATATATATACACATGTAGTATATGACATACATATATGTACAGAGTACATATATGTATGTACTTAATTTCATGATCTACATTTTATCATCTAATTAATGTGTTCGGTATGTACATCTCTGTTAAGAAGTGGTTCGCATTCTAAATTCTGGTTTTGTTTGTTCCAGTATTTTGGGTATTTCTACTTTCTAGTATTTGATGAATTTTTGTGTTTCTCTGCAATGATTGTAGTTTTACTCAGTTATTTGTTATGTGCACAGCTTTCCATTTGACAATTTTTTCCAAGCATTATTGACTGAGCAACTAGAAAAATAGTTACTATTTACAAAGATAGGGAAGATTATTGGAAAAGCTGATACAAGGGGAAAAAATCAGCAGATTCTATTCTTTACACAGGAACCACAACTATACTTTTTCAATGGCATTCAGATTGTGTTGCTCTTCTGTTTAAAACCCAATGCCTTATGATGTCACTTTAACATTAAAAAGATTCTTTAAGCATACCTGGGTGGCTCCATCGGTTAAGCTAGGTCATGATCCCAGGGTCCTGGGATCAAGCCCCGCATATGGCTCTCTGCTCAGCAAGGAACCTGCTTCTCCCTCTGCCTCTGCCCCGCCTCTGCTTGTGCTCTCTCACTTCCTCTCTCTCAAATAAAAATCCTTAAAAATAAATTAATTAAATTAAAAGATTCTTTTAAAAATGTATCATTAGAGTTAAGATTAAAGATTCTCTTAATAATGTATCAGCCACTACATGATCTTGCACCATGCTTACCTTTGCTCCATTTGCTCTCTCTCTCTTTCTCTCCCTTTTGATCAGTACGCTTCAGCCTTAATCACACGCTTTACCTTTGGGCACTTGTATGTACTGGTTCTTCAGATAGTTACATGGCTGATTTCCTCACTTCTTTCAGGTATTTGCTAATTATGTTCCTACTGGTGAGAGCTTCATGGTCCATCATTACAGAAAGTCCATTCTTCATCTATTAAAGTTTTCTTTCCTTCTTACCCTGCTTATTTTTTTTTCCATTGCATTGATTGCCACCAAATATTTCCCATTACTTGTATATATGTTTCCCACTTCTTGTATAGGTTTCATTTTTTAAAAAGTATTTATTTATTTATTTTAGAGAGAGAGAAAGCTCGCACAAGCAGTGGTGGGGAGCAAAGGGAGAGAGATACAGATTCCCTGCTGAGCAGGGAGCCTGACACAATGTGGGGCTCGATCTCAGGACCCTGAGCTCATACCCTGAGCCCATATCAAGAGTCAGACACTCAACTGACTGAGCCACCCAGGTGTCGCTGTTTCATTTTAAAACAGAATGTTTTATTTAGTGATGTATCCCAACTCCTAGAGCTACATAATAGTGCATAGGCCAATAAATATTTTTGCTGAAACTGCAAATGAAGGTAGGAGAAATATCAAGGATGTATTTGCATGTCTCTAGAGATACAGTGAAAAATCCAGGTTTAAAATTTGAGAGTTGTAAGCATACAGAACTCTGAAAACTACCAGCTCTTTCGGTGATGCTGCCGCCCTGAAGGAGAGGACAAAGGAGGCCTGCAAGTTTATTAAATATGCCATGCTAAAGGTATGCTCTTACAGATAAGTTTACGGTACACTTTTAGCAGACAGACATTTGCAAGTTTGATATCTTATGAAGATTACCACTACTTACACCAGCTTAAAATTTAAGTGTGTATTTGCAATGCTTATCTCAGTTACATAGACAGTAAAAAATGAAGCTGATTATGCAACTTATTACTTAATTTAATTGTGATGTGAATTCAACTAAGTCCCGGAAAATTTAATTACAAAGCCCCCCTAATTAAGCTTAGCCAGTCAAAAGTGCTCTGACATCATCTCCTAATAGGGCCAGTGTTTTAAGTAGTTGAAGATTAAGTTTAAAAATCCAAAAGACCACCAGTCAATTTCTTCCTCCTTTTTTTTTTTTACTAGAGTTGTGACTGTGGGGAAAAATATCTTTAAGTCATCTAAGCTTTATTTTCTTACAACAATATTGTCTTTACCAAGTGTAAATCAACCAAACATATTTTTCTTAGCACTGGCTTTAGTGTCATAACACAGAGATAATATCACTGAACTCTCTTCTATCTAAATAATTATATGATCTGGTTTATTTGATGAGATCACTGGTCTAAAACCTTACAATCTAGCCAAGCTTCAGATTTCATCTTTATAGCACAGATATATTATTTGATTCCAATATAATCTGATTGGTAACTGTTAGATATGAGAAAGGTAAAATTAAATGTTATAAGAAAAATAATAAAATACAGGAGAAACAAAGTTGAATTCTTATTCATTGAAAGTTAAATTCTCATTACTTTTATAAACCTGCATAATAGACACAAACACCATTCATACTGAATATAAACTCCATACATAATTTCAAGGCTTTAGATTTATTCAATGTAAACTATGTGGCATTTTTGAGAAGTAGCTTAAGCTTTCATGTATTTTTTTTTTTTAATTAAAAGGGGTTTGGAAAATTCAATTTGCAGTTATATGGAGAGTCTTCTTTCAATTTCAGTAAACATTACTATGTTGCCATATGACAACATGTTAGTTCTTAGTCTGGTTGACAGTTTAATGAAAACTCTCATTTAGGAAAGGAAATCATCTTTATTTTTCAGTTTGTTTTTATGTTCAAGTTCTCCTTGAACTGTGGTTATATATATATATTTTATTACCTGCACAATAAAATTTTTCTTTTTTACTATTCTTCTGAAAATTACTTACTAAAAAGTCCATTACTCTGAGGGCGCCTGGGTGGCTCAGTTGGTTGAGTGTTGGCTCTTGATCTCAGCTCAGGTCTTGATCTCAGTGTCCTGAGTTCAAGCCCCGTGTTGGGCTGTATGCTGGATGTGAAGCCTACTTAATTAAAAAAAAAAAAAAAGTCCATTACACTCTTTAAAAATCCCTTAAACCTGAATTAAGGAATTGTTGACATTGATCCTTCATTGCCTGCATGTAGTTCTTTCACATTGGGCTAATTCAACAAACATTGACCAGAGTCGTCTTTAAAGCATGCTGAGTCAATAAAGCACTGAGTAGCCAGACCTTAGTATAGTCCATGTGTGGATGGTTATTTGCTATTGCCTCAATATTCCTAAACAGGTTTGAAGGTTGGGTTAATTAAGTCTTGAAGAACGTTATACTTGTGATTAATGAATGCGTTTTTCATCATCTTACATGTACAATTTTAACAAAACCAAGGAATGGATATTAGTATAAAGGAAGCCATATAATAATGACAATAGAAAGAAAAGGAAATATGTAGAGAAGGAAGAGGGGGTGGAGTAGAACATAGAGCTAAATTTTTTTAAAAATGTAAATTGTAAATTGGCATTAAGAATCAACAATTTTCCTTATGTGTAACTAACAACAACAAAACCTAATAACTAGGGGCGCCTGGGTAGCTCAGTCCGTTAAGCACCTGCCTTCGGTTCAGGTCATGATCCCAGAGTCCTGGGATCTAGTCCCGCATTGGGCTCCCTGCTCAATGGGGAGTCTGCATCTTAAAAACAATCAAACAAAAAACCAAACCTCATAACTAAAACCATGCTTTACTAAACTGCCCTTATTGCCATTAAAATAAACAATGTTAAAAGAAATTTTGGTTTGAACTTTAAACACTATCCTTTCAAATTGTTTCTTTTTTTCCTAATAAAACAAAATTTCATTTAATATAAGGAATGTTCTAGTAATATCTTTTTGGCTTTTTGCAAGTTATCTCAGAGAAAGTGCTCAACATTTTTTAACATTATGTTCCTTGACTTCAAAACACTTAAAAGGTATATAAATATTTCATATGTTGTTCAATCTTTGACTAGGCTAAATTGTTCTTTATGCAAAGACTTTTAGGCTTGGCACCACACCTGAATATTTTGAGTGATTAAAGTTAATATATGTTGTTTTGGTTTTAAAAAATGCCAATATTTGACAGTCAATTCATTTCTCACGGAAAATATATGGCAACAGTTAAGGATTTTTGCAGAGTGCAAAAGATGGTGATTTAGTGTGAACATTTATTCATCCAAAATAAACACTTAAATCTAAATGTGTGTATGTAGCTAGCCATGTATATGTTGGATGCACATCAGTTTAAAGTGAAACAAAAGGAAATGAATAAACAAAATTATAAAGACTAAAATATAATTTGGATATTTTTGGAAAAAAAATACTATTAAAATATATTTTAGGTTTGTAGAAATATTGTAGAAGGTTATACTTATTCAGTCAGAAAAAATCTTTGATTAAAAACTGTAGTGCTCATTCCTTGGGCTATGATTAAATTGTGAAGCATGCTGGCATAATTTAAAATGAAGGTCTTGGTACTCAGCGGCAGCAGCAGAGAATTATTAATTGAAAGTCTTTGCATTTCTGCCCTGTCAGTCAGCACAAGTCACAAGTCAATCAGTTGGTTAGCACAAGAATCAAGGTCAGAGAGAAAAATAACTTGTTTAGCTATAATAAAGTATATTTTCTTTTTTTAGTGGAAAATAATTATTGAATAGTTCTTATTATGACTGAAATTCAATTTGAATATACATGCCTACCACCAATTTAGCGATCCAGCACTTTGTTAGGTTTTCAACTGTTTATTCTGTGAATATGTTTACTTTTAACCATGTTCAACATCCTCTCTCTTATAGCATCCTACCACATCAGACACCTTTCTGGTTTTCCTAAGTGGCAAAGATAAAAATAATGCATACTCATGGCCTAAATTAAAAAGTTGGAGAAATAGTTGTTCTTTATAATAAAATATAGCTCAGAATCTATACAAAATTTTCCCATGAATATTTCTTTTTGTCATAGTTATTTTTGTTGAAAGAACAAATACATCCACAATATTATTTGGAGTACACTCATTGAATTTTACTAGATATACTTTGTGTGATTTAAATTTTACCAAAATTTTTTCATGCTCAGTAAAGAATACATCATCTGACTTTGAGATCAATATGTATACAGACATTAATACCTTAAGCCTATGTCTATTTTAACATACTACAATCATTTTATTTAAAATATGCAAGATATATTTAATTATACAACTGAATATATTTTTAATTCTCATTTTCACTTTGTATTAATTTAATGAATATGATCTTAGGAGAAATGAACAAATTACTAAAATCTTTAAGTTGAATTTTAAAAATATAGAAAAGGGAAATACTTCATATAAAATTTATATTTATTTTATTCATTTTTATTATTTATAATTTTAAAAGCTGCAAGTAATGGAATAAAATATTTTAAAATATACTAAATCTTTAATGACCTCCTTTCTCTTCTGGTAATTTTTCTGTGCATATAAAACAGTAGGTCTACTTTTTAAAAAGTTTCCAAGTACATATGTTGAGAATAAGAAAATTAAGATGCACAAGTCAGTATTCAAAATTCTGTATTTATTAAATATAATTAATGGGTATTTAAAAATATAATAAAATAGTTAATCAAATGTAGGTAGATGAATTGCATAGTAAAGGCAAAAAAAGTGTTTAACATTGATATGCAGTTCCATTAGTAGTAGTATATAATTAACTTATCCTAATTTTATTTAATTTGTGAGCTGAACATGGATGTACCCTTTTAGCTAACATATGAGCCTCTACCAGGAATCTCTGTTCTTTTTCCACTTTCAACAGGATACATAAAATTTAGTGAATTATTGCTCATCTCTCTAAATGCAGTCTATGAAATGCTTTTCTAATATGTTCAAATAATATCAGTATCTAATATATGTGATATTATACCAACACCTGCTAATGTCAAAGACAATGAACATATGTCAAACTATTTTAAACAAGCTAAACAGATATGTACAAACCTTATTGTGCACTCTAAGGTAAACATCATGGAAGAATGTAGATTATTTAGTGAGCTGAGTGCCTGACTTTAAACTAAGGTGCCATACTTCGGCATTAAAAATAAGTTATGGTAAAAATAATTAATTTTATTGCTTTACTTTTTTTTTCCACAACAGAAAAACAGATCCAAAAAAAAACCCCAAAAACTTTAGGAGACATTTATAGTTTCAATAAACCCTCTAAATGGAATATGTTAGATGATATGATTGGTCATTATTGGAAAGATCCTAATGAGTAAGTCACAAAGAGAAAGTGTTATCACTGAAGTTAATAACTATATATGTTACATTTAATATCAACTTTTCAGCTTTTTCTAAATCCCAGTGGAAAATAGAGGTTATGGAATCAGTTGATTTTTTTCTTTTATTATCTTTTTTTCCAGTTCTTAAGCCATGGAAGTAGTAACAGGAATAAAAGAGAGAAACAAGTCAACAATGTACCAGAGGGTTTTTGTTGTTTTTTTCTCTAATTGCTCAGATAATAAATAGGTTTTGCAGACCATAAAGTCTCTGTCACAATTATTCAGTTCTACAGTTTCATAAAAAATACATAGGGAGCACATAAATAAACAGATATGAGTGTTTTCCAATAAAACCTCATTTACAAAAAGAGATGGTAGGCCATAATTTGCTGACACCTAATATAATAGAAAGAACTGACAACAAAAACAACAACAAACAATTATGACATGAAAAGACAAAAACAGAATTCAGGTGGGTTCTCCTATTCACTGAAGCTTTCTGGCTGTCTATCTTAGAATCATTTAAATAATATATGTGAAATAGGGTTTATTTTTTGTTTTCTTCTTCCTTGAACATACAATGACATTTCTCATATATTTTGAAAGTCTATACACCAAGTTATAAATATAAGTCTATATTATGGATTGAATCATACCTCCTACCCCCTTCCCAAATTTGCACATTGAGGTTCTAACCCCTAGTACGTCAGAAGGCAGCTATATTTGGAAATAGGGCCTTTAAAGAGGTAATTCATTTAAAATGACGTCATTAAAGTGGGTCCTAATTCAACTTAGCTGATGTCCTTATAATAAAAGAAAATTTGGATATAGACACCTACAAAGAGAAGAACATGAGAAGACACAGGGAACAGACTGCTTCCTATTACTCAAGAAGCGAGAAGCCTCAAAAGAAAACAACCCTGCCAAAATCTTCAGGCCAGTGAGAAAATAAATTTCTATTGTTTAAGCCATCTAGTCTGTAGTACTTTGTTACAGCATCCCTAACAAACTTAATATGGTCTTACTTCAATTTTATTTGAATCAATAACATAAAGTTTGTTTTGTATTTTGTTTAGACTATATGCTCTCTCATAATTCAAATACAACTGTCTCTGGCTTAATAACTGATTCTTAAGAACCTTTATGTTAAATAAAATATTTTTGTTAATTTTGATGGGAGAATATGAATGTTTTATCTCTCTTGAGATATTCAAACAGTAGAAACATATATCAATTACACAATGTACACATATTTTATGTTATCAATAATGATATAAACAAATCAATAGCTTCTATATAAGATACAGTGTTACGAAGGACTGTCCCCCTTGCTATAGTAGAACCAGAAGACCAGAATGGCTGATAGTTGATCGAGAAGGGCTATGGGAATGTAATTCTTTCAAAAGTGCACTTTACTTTTTGTTCAACTTTACTCAACAATTTTTAAACTTTTGAGGACTCATGAGTAACGTACACTGCACTTACAGAAGATAATGTAGGACAAAATAAAGAATGGATGTAAAGGCCTTCAAAACAAGGAAATAACAAACATTCTAACATACTGAAGAACATGCAGACATTAATCCTTCTTACTTGTCATATACATGCAAAGCAAAAAAAATTAGGTTCCATTTTATTTTCTCTAATTAGAAACCGCTGTGTTGAATAAATTGTAGAGTGTTTTTTTTTCTAAATCCATGACAAATAAAATGTCCCTTTTATTATTTAGTGTGTTTTGAGGTGAAAAAGTCATTAAAATAGCCCTATATTGCCTAGAGACATAATAACTTTGGTGGCTTATAAAATAAAGCTTCTTTTCCTTTTGACCCTAACCTACCTCAACTTATTATCTATATCAAAGCAGCATGAGCAATAAATTAAAGTTCCTTCTCCAGAATAAATATGTCAAGAATGCCAAAGAAATTATAGTTCTGGCTAATATGTGCTGGCAGGAAAAGAAGGAATATGAATACAAATAGATAGTGAGGGACTTAGGGAAGGGGAACGATGGCTCATGGGGCTGAATATTAGGCTAGAATAGAAAAACACTCGATAACATGGGGACACTGACTCGTGAGTCAGAATTCTGAATTTTAGCAAGAAAACCTGGAATAAATTTTTCTGTGGAAATGAAAATGACTAATTTGGTATTATTCAGGAAGGGAAAGATTCTGGTAGGTGAAAATATTAGAATGACTTCGCTAAGTAAAATCTAAGACTCCATGCCTGCTTATATATTCTGGGTGGGACCAAAGGACACTCCTTACACAAAGATGATAAAGAATATGCTAGTAAGAAAGGACTCTGGTATCTGTAAGAAACTTGGTGGTAGCTGTCTTTGTAGGCTGGGGTTAGAGGTAAGAAATATTTTCATGAACATGAGATTATTAGTGTGACTATAGAAGAAGGAACTTGGCAATTAAAGAGTCCAGAAGATAGAATTAAGTATTAGAGAGGCAAAGGGAATGTAATTTTTTTAAGCTTTTATTTATTTATTTGACAGAGAGAGACACAGCGAGAGAGGGAACACAAGCAGGGGGAGTGGGAGAGGAGGAAGCAGGCAGCCCAATGCGGGGCTCGATCCCGGGATCCTGGGATCATGACCTGAGCCAAAGGCAGACACTTAAAGACTGAGCCACCTAGGCACCCCATAAAGTGAGTGTAATTCTAATAACGGGTAGCAAAGCCAGGGTTAATAATCAGGGTGTCTTCAGCAGCACATATTTGTGGGAAAGACTAATATGTTGTGATGTTTCAAGTAATAAAGATACATATTTTAAATAACACATATCTAAGTAACCAATGGGTTGAAGTAGATGTCAAAAAGGATTTGAGACAAAAACTTTAAGACAAATAGAAATGAAGATACAACACACCAAAACATATAGGATACACTAAAACAGTAATTATAGGGAAATTTATGGCAGTAAATATCTACAATAAAAACAAAGATCCCAAATCTTATAAACTAAACATTCCCTATTTTAATTAACCAGTATTCTAGCTCACATAAAGCATTACTTATTCTATGCTATTAAAATCTAAATTCAAGAAATAAAGACAAAAAGCAACTTCAGGTAATCTAAATTTATTTTCTTTTATAGATACAGTTAAGAAAATCTTCCTACTCCAGTTTATTGTATATCAAAACAATTACAGATATACTTCTCTTGCTTATAATGCTGTTTATTCCTGTAATTCAAGACAGAATATAATAAAATGTATTTTCACCCAAGGTTCCTATAATTTAACTAATGATTATGAATTTATATTTGCAATTTTTGTATCGTTCATCACATTACATATCAAGTTTATTTTTGTAACTGGCTGCCTTTATTGAAAGTAAATTAAAGTGTATAAAGATAAATATGGTGTTCACTGAACAATTAGGCTGATTTAAGTGTGCCTGACTAGTGCCTGAAAAAAATTCACAAATTAGAAGTGTATTGCCTACACATATCATTACACATTTATGTAGGCACTCGGTTGCATTTTGAAGGATAATATAACCAACATATATTATATAGAAATTGGATTTTGCTAGCTATACTATGAAAATTTTAGGGTGAAGAACTTTATGACCAGAGTTGAATATCTCAAGCTCTTAAGTTGATGTCAAGATATCATCATTAGTATATACAAGCTCCTTCACTTGCTTTTCTTATTTTTTATTCTGTTTTATTCTTATATTCCACATCCATTATTCAATCTACTGTTGGATAACAATTCTAATGTATCTATTTTCACATAATGTTTTTAATATTCATCTAGATAGCATTCATCTATTCTTCCTAACTTCTGATTTATATTCTTTGATCATTTGATCATTTATGTTCATTCAGTATACCACATTTTATCCATCTAATTTCCCAGCTATGAGCACACACAATGCTTCCAACTCCCTACTACAACAAATAGTACTTGAGTATATGTATATACCTGTAAATGTATTCTTTTTTTCTTTTTTTAATTTAAATTCAATTAGCCAGCATATCGGACATCATTAGTTTTTGATACAATGTTCAATGATTCATTAGTTGTATATAACACCATGAGTGCTATGAATTGTGCAAGACTGTTGAATCACAGATCTCTACCTCTGAAACAAATAATACAATATATGTTAAAAAAAAAAAAAAAGAAGAAGAAGAAGATAGCAGGAGGGGAAGAATGAAGGGGGGGAAATCGGAGGGGGAGATGAATCATGAGAGATGATGGACTCTGAAAAACAAACTGAGGGTTCTAGAGGGGAGGGGGGTGGGAGGATGGGTTAGCCTGGTGATGGGTATTAAGGAGGGCATCTTCTGCATGGAGCACTGGGTGTTATACACAAACAATGAATCATAGAACACTACATCAAAAACTAATGATGTAATGTATGGTGATTAACATAACAATAAAAAATTAAAAAAAAAAAACCTGTATCCAACAACTGGGTGATGGGCATTAAGGAGGGCACGTGATGTGATAAGCACTGTAAATGTATTCTTAATGAGTTTTGCGAGAACTTCTTTGAAATATACACATAGAATAACATTCTTTAGTTAAGAGAATATGCGAGGACACTTGCTCTCTTTTTTGCTCCAAGAATGCTACGTTGCACTCTAAAATGACTACATGGTCTACATCCCAGGAGCATTGCATGAGAATGCCTTTTTATTTTCTTAATATATTCCATTGAAGAACACAGGTTTTTAGATTTGATGAAGCCCAATTGATAATTTCTTTATATTTCATATTATTTTTATTTTTAAGTACATCTTTACCTAATATCTTAAAAATTACATTTCTGGTTCTTTTCTTCTAAACATTTTATACTTTTAGCTTCTATATTTTAGTTTATACTTCACTAGAATTGAATGTGTGAATGAGGTGAGATGATGATCAAGGTTTACTTTTTTCTGTTGTAATTCAGCTTACCACATGTGTGTGAATTATTTTTTATTTACTGTCTTTTTCATTGGCCTATACACCTATCCTTCCAATAATTAAACCATGCTGAGATAACTAGATTTGCAGTAAGTTTTGATACCACTATCTTATTTTTGTTATTCTTTATATTCATAATTCATATTCATTACACCACCCCCAAAAGGTAAATATTGCAATGTATTTTAATGTGCTCTTTGCAGTACATACACATACATAAAATATATGCATGCATCTTAATTTACATAACTTGGGTTATATATTCCATTCTGCCTTTTACTTTTTTTATGCATTCAGCATTATATTGTTTTGATTCCCTTATGCTATTATAGATATATTTAAGCTACGGCTCTTAACTGCAGATTATTACTTGATGTTGTATTAGTTTCCTAGGGGTTCCATGAAAAAGCACTACAAACTAGATGTCTTTAAATAAAAAAGTTGAAGCTCTTACTGTTCTTGATGTGAGAAGTCCAAAATCAAAGTGTTGATAGAGGGTGCCTGGGTGGCTCAGTCGTTAAGCGTCTGCCTTTGGCTCAGGTCATGAACCCAGGGTCTTAGGATCCAGTCCCACATCGGGCTTCCTGCTCAGCGGGAAGCCTGCTTCTCCCTCTCCCTCTCCCCTGCTTGTGTTCCCTCTCTCGCTCTCTCTCTGTCAAATAAATACATAAAATATTTTAAAATAAAAAAAATTTTTAAAAGTGTTGATAGAACCGTGTTCTTTCTGAAGACTCAAGGAGAGAATCTTTTCCGGGAAATTCTCTTACTTCCTGGTGTTGTCATCAGTCCTTGGCATCCCTTGGCTTGTAGATGCATCATGCCAATCTCTGCCTCTGTCAGTATATGACATTCTTTCTGTATGTGTGGATCTCCGTTTCATTTCTTACAAGGATGCCAGTCCTATTGTATTAGGGCACATCCTAACTGATTATGACCTTACCTTAATTTTATCACCTCTACAAAGACCCTATCTCTAAATAAGGTAACATTCACAGATATTAGGGGTGAGGACTTCAACATACTTTTTTGGAGAACACAGTTCAATCCACAACAGATGACAACCATTTTTCTCATTTACCTATCTACTCTCCCAGCAGTTGACACTTGGATTCCTGCAAAATTCCTGCTTCCAGAAATAGTTGAATGAACATCATTGTACATATACTGTTAGGAATTTAAGTGAAATTATTTGGGATATATACACAGAGGGGTAAATGCTACTTTATGAATAATTAATATTTTATTTGCCTGAGTAATGCCATATTATACCCCAGAATGGTCTGTTTTCCTGGTGACAATTTTGACTACAAGGTTTTCTAGTTTACTAAATGCAAACTAATATTCGTCAATTCTTTATCTTGCATTTCTTGGATAAATAAAGAACTTAAACTTCTGTCAATCTTGTTAATCCTTATATTTCATCTTTTGTTAATAGTCTGTCCATAAAATTAAATAAATTTTTCTGTTTACGTAAATTTGTAGTATTACTTTTCATTTCCTGTATATTTATCTGTTTTTTATTTCAGATACTATAAATACCTCCATCTGTTCTTCCAACTCGCTATTAACTTAATCCATGTTTCATTAATATAACATTGTTTTATATAAGCAGATTGATTGATTTCTTACAATATCATTGAGACTTTTGGAGTTTTAAGAATGATGTTTAATTTTACCCTGATAAAAAAATAACATGTTCTTAACATTCTTCTATTATGTTTAAAGTTTTAGTTTACAAATGTAGTGATTTAATCCACCTGGAATCTACCTTTACATATACTGTTAAGAATGTATGCAATTGGGGTGCCTGGGTGGTTCAGTTGGTTAAGCATCTGCCTTAGGCTCAGGTGGTGATCCCAGGGCCCTGGGATTGAGCCCCACATCAGCTCCCTGCTCAGCGGGGAGACTTCTTCTCCCTCTCCCACTCCCCCTGTTTGTGCTCTCTCTCTCTCTCTATCCAATAATTTTTTTAATCTGAAAAAAAAAGAATATATGTAGTTTTATTTTCTTTCCCATAGAGAGATACTTTATTAACATTGTATGTCATTGAAATATAGTGCTACTTTGCATATCTATTAGTTTTCTATAAATGCATGAGCTTATTTTTTATTATCTTTTTTGTTATGATATTTGTAAGTTCTCTATCCTTCAGTTGCTATAATTATAGTAGATAGACTTCTAAGATGACCTCTGACAATTCCCACCTTCCCTTGTATAATTCCCATTTCTTGAGTATAAGCTAGACTTATTTGCTATATTCTAGGCAATAGAATATAGCAAACATAATGGAATTTTTAGGTTATAAAAGACTGTGGCAGATTCTTTCTTGCTGGATTTGGTGAAGCAAACTGGCTTGTGAGAGAAACCCACATGTCAAAAAGCTTAAGGTTTCTTCCATCCAACACCCAGCAAAGAACTGGGGTTGTCAGTCCAAGAGCTGATAGGAACTAAACTCCATCCAAAAACACTAAGTAAATTTAAAAGCAGATTCTGCCCCATTTGAATCTTACTGCAGATTTGTAAGGAAACCTAGGATAGCACCTTATCAGAGCTTCCTGAGAAATACTGAAGTAAATGATTCATCTAAGCCATACCTGGATTCTTGATCCACAGAAATTGTGACATAATCAAATGCATATTTTTTCAAGCTACATAATTCCTTATGTAGCAATAGGTAACTAATAAAATAGTTTTATAGTATTTATTCATATATGATAGGCAACTTAACCTAAATTTTTGTTGTAGAAGTTTTCTGTATTCTTATTCAAAGTAAATTCCTGGACTTACTACATTTATGCTATCTTACATTTATTATATTTTGAGACAGCAATTAATGCATAACAAATGCTATTGTTTTAATTGCCTTCAAATATAGTATAATGTTAAAATACTGAATTGTGTAAGACTGTTGAATCACAGACCTGTACCTCTGAAATAATACATTATATGTTAAAAAAAAAAAAAAAGAAGAAGAAGAAGATAGCAGGAAGGGAAGAATGAAGGGGGGGAATCGGAGGGGGAGGGGAACCATAAGAGGCTATGGACTCTGAGAAACAAACTGAGGGTTCTAGAGGGGAGGGGTTGGGGGGATGGGTTAGCCTGGTGATGGGTATTAAAGAGGGCACGTACTCATGGAGCACTGGGTGTTATACGCAAACAATGAATCATGGAACACTACATCAAAAACTAATGATGTAGGGGTGCCTTGGTGGCTCAGTCAGTTAAGCAGCTGCCTTCGGCTCAGGTCATGATCCCAGGGTCCTGGGATCAAGCCCCACATCCGGCTCCCTGCTCAGCGGGAAGCCTGCCTCTCCCTCTCCCTCTGCCTGCCACTCTGTCTACTTGTGCTTTCTCTCTATCTCTCTGTCAAATAAATAAATAAAATCTAAAAAAAAAAAAAAAGAAAGAAAGAAAAAGAAAAACTAATGATGTAATGTATGGTGATTAACATAACATAATAAAAAAAGTGAAAAAAATTTGAGATTACTGATTCTCTCAATTTTTTAAGATGATCATAATATCTTCAAATAAGAATAGTTTATATTCTGTCTTTTTTTTTTAAGATTTTATTTATTTATTTGACAGAGACAGCGAGAGAGGGAACACAAGCAGGGGGAGTGGGAGAGGGAGAAGCAGGCTTCCCGCTGAGCAGGGAGCCCGATGTGGGGTTCGATCCCAGGGCTCCAGGATCATGACCTGAGCCGAAGGCAGACGCTTAACGACTGAGTCACCCAGGCGCCCCTATATTCTGTCTTCAAAACATTTCAATTCAGCTTTGTTTTCCCTATCTTTATAATATTGGCTGGGTTTTGTATTACTATATTTAGCAGTAGCATTGATAGTGTGCAGGCTTGGCTTGTACCCATCATAAAATGAATGTAACTATAATTTATTCATCAAGTATAAGATCCATTAAGTAGAATCTCCATATTATTCTTAATGGATAAATTATATTATATTTTTGGCATATTATAGTAAGAAACTTTCTTTGGAATAAATTATAGTAAGAAACTTTTAAATGAATGACTTGACATTTTAAATTTTTAAAAGAATCCATTGATATGATATAACTTTTCTCTCTTAGTCAACAATGACAAAATTTGCATTCCAGCCAGGAGATGCAGAGAGCTGACATATATATCATTCCTAGCTTTACAAAATGAAAATCTGGACAAATGGAAAATTATTAGCTTTTCTGGAACTATGGACACAAGGCCAAAATGAAATCCAAACAGAGAAACTTGTGGGGAACAGCAGGTCCTGAGCATTTTATTGCCTGTGATAAATGCCATGAAATATATATGCCAGCAAGTTGATTAAAATAGAGATTGTTAATAAATTGCTAAATATATTTATAGACTTGCATGCAAGTGTGAAGCCCCTAGGGGATTATAGATGTGGTAAATTTAAAACCTACTCCTAAGAGACACTATGTGTTCACCGGGAAAATCACCAAGAATACTGAGAAAACTTCTTGTGAAGCAATAGTTCTGGCTGGGCAAAGGGACATCAGTCACTGTCAACCATGCACCCAGACCTATCTCTCCTGTATTCCAAAACATGGGGGAAACGGGGCTTACTCTGAAGAGGAAAGAACAAGAAAAAACTGTACTTGAAGGGCAGTGGTGGAAGCCACTTAAGCTGTGCAGTGGGGGCAAAAGAGGGAAATCCAAAGCTATATCTAGGAGATGGGCATGAATATATGCTAGCCAGCATTATTATCAGGAACAGGAGCAAAAATACTGATGAAGGACACATTCTATGACCAGGATTCAGTGGTCTGCATAAGACTGAGTCTTAATCAGAGCATCAGATAACACTCTCTTAACTTGCTCCCACCACCATACTAAAAAACATTGAGGCAGAGGAATATAGTTGGAAGGTGCAAGAGACAGATTCTCTCTTAGGAATAGCACAAAAGGAAAAACCTAAACAGGGAGATGTTAATAGAAGACTCCTTTAGGAAAATTAACTCACAACTAAAACATAAGACATAGTATAATTTTGAAGTCTCTGGACTTCAAGTGAGAAGATAATGAGAGAAACAATTAACTTTAAACTCAGCCCAGATTATTTTAACCTAAACCTGGAAAATAAAGGCCTAGAATAAAGAAGTCATGCTCAAAACCTAGTGTTATGTGTGTGTATATATCAGCATCTACTGTCCTACACAACAACAAAGTTTGAAGTATGCAAAAGGTAAGAAAAATCACAGTCTGTAGAGACAAAGAAATTACTAAAATCAGACTCATATATGACAGATGTTGGGGCTATCAGATAGGGAATAAGAACATAAAAGTAACAAAAAATTAAAAGGGTAAGCATTATACAAGATCGGGTAGATAATCTCAGCAGAGAGATGGAAAGGTAACAAAAATCAGTAAGGCATGCAAGAAATTTGAAAATAAGATACTAAGTAAAAGTATATTAGGCTCATGTGTAGACTCAGTATAATCAATGAAATAATGGTTTGAATGTGAATATATGTCAGTAGGAATTATACAAACTCAAACACTGAAGAAAAGAGTGAGTAAAAGAGAATAGGGCATCTAAGAGTTGTGGAATAATATCAAATGATCTTGCATACATGTAATTAGAATCCTAGAAGACTATAAAGAAATAGAAGAAAAGACAGTATTTATTCTGACAGTATTAAAAATAAATATGCAACAAGAATTTTCCAAAGTTAATAACAGACACACAGTTGCAGATACAAGAACCTCATGCAAAAAGAAGGGTGGATTTAAAAAAAAAAATCCCTAAATTTAGACATATCAGATTCAAATTACAGAACTCAAAGATAAAGAGAAACAATTGCACATACCTAGAGAAAAAGATGTGTTATATACGGAGGAACATGGTTAAGAAATACAACATATTTCTGATAAAAATATTGTAAAAAGGAAGACAATGGAATAACATTTAAAATGCTGACAGTTAAGGAGAAAGCTAAAATTTTATACCAAGAAAAATACCTTTCTGTAGAGTAAAATAATAAAAGATTTTCTCAAACAAAATGAGGAGTCATTGTCAGCATTAACTATTCAAGAAGAAATGTTAACAGAAGTTCGTTAAGCAGAAGGAAGGAAGGAATAAATAAATAAACATCACTGGAAATATAATAAATGATGGTAATTTAAAAAATAACTTGAGGGGCACCTGGGTGGCTCAGTTGGTTAAGCGACTGCCTTCGGCTCGGGTCGTGATCCTGGAGTCCTGGGATCGAGTCCCACATCGGGCTCCCTGCTCTGCAGGGAGTCTGCTTCTCTCTCTGACCCTCCCCACTCTCATGCTCTCTCTATCTCATTCTCTCTCTCAAATAAATAAATAAAATCTTTAAAAAAAAAACTTGAATTACACCAAAATATTACTATTTAAAGGATAATTTTTAATAATGCATTGTGTGTCATAACATGTTTTTAAAAATGTAATACAACAATAGTAGAAGTAATATTTTTTAAAATATCTTTTCATTGTTAAGCATTTTGTTCAAAGAGGAAACACTGTATGTGTATTTTCTATTGATTTATATTTAAGGAGTATAGTTGTATTTGGCCCTGTGAGTTTACTGTGAGTTTATTAAAAATATTAGTAATTTTCCTAGAAATTTCTTAGAGAGTAATGTCTTAGAAAGTTCCTAAGGTCTTGGGGTGAACATTTCTTGATTTCCTACACTATTTTCCTTGGGAAGGTTTATTCCCTAAATTATAATACCAGCTGAAAGGCTGAATGTTGATCATCACAGCCTCTGCTCTGTGACCCTGTACCTGGAGTCATAGAAAGCTCAGTTTGTCAACTATGTTTTTTCCCTTCTTTTCTTGTCACATGCTCCAGAGCACTGAGATTAAGTTCAACTGAATCAGGGATCATTTCCTAATTCCCTGTGAACCAGCTACATTAATGAAATGCAGTTTGTGACATTTTCATTTTATGCCATTTGTTTGTTGTTTGGGGTGTTTTGGCCCTTAAGCAATGGATTACAAGATATTACTACCCCCATTCTTTTCTAGGAATCACAGGGTAGAGACACTTGGATATCCTTGTTAGATGACTCATTTAGTCTTCTTTCTGGGGCTTTGAAATTTATGGTGAGAATCATGCTGTCACCATCCCTTGTAATTCAAGAATAATTCATGGGGCCAAAGACTGTTCTTCACTTACAAACTGAGGGTTGTTGGAAGGGAGGTTGGTGGGGGATGGGTTAAATAGGCAGGAGAATACAGTAAACAGTAAAATGTCATGCACTAAATTACCATTCTGCAAGCTGAGGGATGCACCAATTTTCTCAAATAAGAAAAACAAAAACAAACAAAAATAATTGAAAAAAATACTTAGCAGACACACAACCTTCTATGTGCATATCATTTATTATCTTATTTATCTTTGCCTATGGAAGTGTGTTCACTACATTCTTGTTCTGGTATGGCCTGCTGTTTTGAGTAGAGTTTTCTGTTTCAGCCCAGGAGAGAAAAAGCCAAAGAGAAGGATGTAAGTTGTTGCTCTAAGACCTAAACATGAGGTTTTGATGTGGAAGACCTGACATAGGATTGGGGGAATGGAAAGAACCCAAAGATGTTTAGGGACACTGTATCAGTGAATAAAATGATTACAGTGCAAAAGAAAAACAAAATAAAAATAAAATTATGACATCCAAAACCAAAAGAAAAAGTGAATGTAAATATCTATGAATTTACCCATTCCCAAGATTTGCATTCACATTTTTATTTCTGTATTATATTAGTCGGTTCAGATTGGCATAACAAAATAGCATAGACTGGGTGGCTTAAACAACAGACATTTATTTCTCACAGTTCTGGAAGCTGGAAGTCTAAGACCAAGGTGTCAGCCAATTGGGTTCCTGGTGAGATTTCTCTTTCTTGTTTGTAGATAGCTGGGTGCCTTCTCACTATGTTCTTACATGGAGGAGCGAAAGAAAATTCTCGTGTCTCCTCCACCTCTTACAAGGACAATAACCCTATTAGATTAAAGCCTCACAATTATGAGCTCATTAGACCTTTTTTACCTTCTCACAGTCCCTAGCTCCAATATTAACATGTTGAGGATTACTGCTTCAACATATGAATTTTAGGGGAACACACTCAGTCTATAATATATAAAATGTAATATTTTATTTTTAACATTCTTTTGTATTTCTTGTAAACTTCCTTAAAAAAAAGAATTATGATATGTGTTTGCTATATTTTCCTGCCTCAGGGATAACTAATTAATTACTGCAATTTTGTCTTCTTTTTTTCCATGTGGGAATAATATAGGCATTTTGAGCCTCTAAACACACTATTAATTTATTCCAAGTGTTTAGATACTATATTCTACTTTGGTCTGAAATATACAGTTGACCTAAAAAGAATTGCATTTATCCAGTCTCAAACTTATAAATTCTTAGAAAGTTCCTAAAGTCTTAATCTTTGATTCAGTTCTAGTAAAATACAGAAGCAATATTTTTCTTAACAGGAGTTGAATAGATTTTCTGACACAATAATACTGTATAACAAAGAACACTAAATCTCAGTGGCTTAAAATAAATATTTACTTTTTGCTCATGAATCTGAGCATTGGTTGGGTGGTTTTAATAAGCCAGGCCAGACTTAGCTGATCTGAGTTTTGCCTTCTTTATGTATCTTGTGTCAGCAGGAAAATGTGCTGATGACTGGTTATTGTAGAATGGACTCAAATAGGTTGGGATTCACTTGTCTGTGTTTCATGTGGTCTTTCCTGGTCCAGGAGGCTGTCCAGGGTTTGACCTTTTTGCAGTGTCAGAAATAAGAAAGTCCCATTTCAAGTCTTGCCTTGTGTTGCATTTATTCTGTCCCACTGACCAAAGCAAGTCACAGGCCTGAGGTCAGGATCAGGCATCGGGGATACGGTTACAGAGCAAAGGGTATGGTTACATGGAAGCCATAATGAATGCCATTTAGATAACCTATCTACTAGAGGAATCACTTCTAAAAATTTTAGATTTTGGATCTTTACTTTTTAAATTTTTTTTTTAAAGATTTTATTTATTTATTAGAGAGAGAATGAGAGAGAGCGTATGAGAGGGGTTAGGGTCAGAGGGAGAAGCAGACTCTCCGCCAAGCAGGGAGCCCGATGCGGGACTCGATCCAGGGACTCCAGGATCATGACCTGAGCCGAAGGCAGTCGCTTAACCAACTGAGCCACCCAGGCGCCCTAAATTTTTTTTTATTAACATACAATGTATTATTTGTTTCAGGGGTACAGGTCTGTGATTCATTAGTCTTACACAATTCACAGTGCTCACCATGTCACATACCCTCCCCAGTGTCCATCACCCAGCACCCCCCATCCCTCCCACCCACCCTCCACTCCAGCAACCCTCAGTTTGTTTCCTGAGATTAAGAGTCTCTTATGGTTTGTCTTCATCTCTGGTTTCATCTTGTTTCATTTTTCCCTCCCTTTCCCTATGATCCTCTGAATGGACCTTTACTTTTGGTAGGATAAATTGTTTTGCAGAAGATTAGATATTTAGGTGGTAATTTTCCTAAGATACTATAGGAAGTTCTCATGGTTAGATATAAAGAAATAGTTACCATTTTACTATTCAACTAAAGGACCATAAATCATATATTTAGGTGTTTTTTTAAATTCTGATATTATAAAACAAATAGCCTATTTTTATAGTAGATTTAGGTTTATAGGAAAATCGAACAAAAAGTACAGTGTTCCTTCTCATTTACTCCATTTCCTTTTGCTCTCATTTTGTCCTATTATTAATGTGTTGTGTTGGCATGGTAACTATTACAATCAATGAACCAATGTAAATTCATACTTACATTAGGGTTAACTCTGTGTTCCCCAGTTCTGTGGGTTTAAATGCATGTCATGCTTCTACAGTTAGAATATCATACAGAATATTTTAACTGCCCTAAAAATCCCTTGTGTTCCACCTATTCATCTCCTCTCTCCACCCTAACCCCTGGAACTCCTGGCAACCATTGACCATTTTATTGTCTCTATAATTTAGCTTTTTCCAAAATATCATATAATTGTAATCATATAGTGTTTAGCTTTTCACACTGGTTTCTTCCACTTAACAACATGCACTTAAGATTCTTCTTTGCCTTTTTGTGGTTTAGTAGCTCATTTATTTTTATTGCATGAATAATATTTCATTGTATGAATGCACCATGATTTGTTTATCCATTCACATGTTTATCTATTGAAAAACTTCTGTGTTGTGTCTAGTTTTGGCAAATATGAATAAATCTACCATAAACATTTATGTGCAGGTTCATAGGGACATAAGTTTTTAACTCATTTGAGTAAGTACCTATAAGTGTGATTGCTAGATCATATGGTAAGAGTATGTTTAATTTTCTTTTTTTTAAAGATTTTATTTATTTGACAGAGAGAGACACGGCGAGAGAGTGAACACAAGCAAGGGGATTGGGAGAGGGAGAGGGAGAAGCAGGCTTCCTGCGAGCAGGGAGCCTGATGTGGGGCTCAATCCCAGGACCCTGGGATCATGACCCAAACTGAAGGCAGACACTTAACAACTGAGCCACCCAGGCGCCCCTGTTTAATTTTCTAAGAAACTGCCAAACTACCTTCCAAAGTGACTACATTATTTATTTTTATTTTTATTTTATTTATTTTTTTTTAAGATTTTGTTTATTTGACAGAGAAATATATCACGAGTAGGCAGAGATGCAGGCAGAGGGAAAGGGAGAAGCAGGCTCCCTGCTGAGCAGAGAGCCTGATGTAGGATCGATCCCAGGACCCTGAGATCATGACCTGAGCCAAAGGCAGACGCTTAACCAACTGAGCCACCCAGGCACCCCTATTGTTTTTATTTTTTTAATTTTAATTCTAGTATGGTTAACAGTGTTGTATTACTTTCAGGGGTACCATAGTGATTCAACAATTCTATACATTACTCAGTGCTTGTCATGATAAGTGTGCTCTTTAATCCCCATCACCTATTTCACCCATCCCCTCGCTCACCTCCCCTCTGGTAACCATCAGTTTGTTCTCTATAGTTAGGAGTCTGCTTTTTTTGTTTGCTTCTTTTTTTGTTTGTTTGTTTTGTTTCTTAAATTCTACATATAAATGAAATATATGGTATTTGTCTTTCTCTGACTGACTTATTTCAATTAGCATTATACTCTCTAGCTCCACCCATGTTGTTGCAAATGGCAAGATTCCATTATTTTTTATAGCTGAGTAATATCTCCTTGGGTGAGTGTGTGTATATATAGATAGACAGATATATACCACATCTTCTTTATCTGTTAATCTGTCAGTGGACACTTGGTCTGCTTCCATAATTTGGCTATTGTAATAATAGCTGCAATAAACATACAGATGCATATATCTTTTTGAATTAGTGTTCTTGTATTCTTTGAGTAAATACCCAGTAATGTTATTATGAATCATAGGGTAGTTCTATTTTTAATTTTTTGAGGAACCTCCATAACATTTTCCTCAGTGGCTGTACCATTTTACATTCCCACCACTAATAAATAAATTCTTCTTCTTCCATATCCTTACCATAATTTAATACTGCCAGTATTTTGGATTTTGGCCATTCTAATAGATAGGTAGCAGTATCTCATTGTTGTATACATTTAATTTTTAACACTTTAAATCTGTGTGTTTTACTGATGATTAATTTCTCTTTTTAAAATAGAGAAAGTGATTTCTGGGTGTTTTATTTTTCCTACTAAAGCATGTTCACTCTACCTGGGATGCAAGTGCTTTTAAAAGTTAAGCATCATGTAAGAGTCCTAATTTATTGGAGCATGAGGAATATGAGTCTGGATTATTTTGGATATGGTGCAATCATTTTTTCCACATAGCATTTTTATAATGCTTTATGAGTACTCAGTCATTGTTTGAACCAATAAATATTTATATCAATCCAAATATTTTTCAGGCACTGTGTTAGGTACTGAAATAAAGAAAAACAAAATGGAGTAAAACAAATAAAAATAAAAATAAATCTTTTAAACTAGCAAACCAAATCTCAACTGCACAGCTGCAAGAAGAAGAAGAAGAAGAAGAAGAAGAAGAAGAGGGAGAAAAGAAAGAAGAAAAAGATGAAGAATAGTAGAAGGAAGAAGGGGAAGAAGAGAAAGAAAATTTATTTTTCTCTAGAGGTAAACTCCTCTAGAGAAATAAATCATAAAATTGTAAAATTGCCATTCTCCCATAAAAAATTCAACTAGATAGATCAAATAAATCTAAATGAATCAATAGATTCTATCAATTCACTAGAAATGAATTTCTTTTCACAAACTTATATGCTGTTTATAACTAGATATTTATAAAAAATCAATATTTATTTTTAATGATTCTGAGTATAGTAGTATCAGTATGTCATTTTTAAAAATACCCAATATAAGTAGTACTGATAACTAAGAAAATTGACAAAGCTTAATAAAAGGAACTACATGATAAATAATTGAAATATCTGTAATGAATTCAGTGGGAAGTTATCTTCAAAACAGAAGATGTCATCTTCTTACTAATCCCAGGATTTTCTGAATTAAGTCAAAGCTTTTCAATTTTCTATAAGTCTTAACATCTTAATTTTAAAAATATAACACATGGCATGTAACTAAATTAGGTAATGGGCAGTACGTGAAAAAGACTTTTCACCACTAACTTTATATCATTATATGCTATAACAGTGATTTTCAAACTGAGGGTTACATTTAGCTTTTCAATCACATAATCAGTTTAATTTACTGTGTCCTAAATTTAAAAAATGGAATAAAATACCCATCATTAGACTAGAGAAAACTAGAATAAAATACCTGAGTACCTTGTTTTTTATAATATGTATTTCTTTAACAATTTATGATACACAGCACAAATAGAAAGCCATTAACTTAGCAGTTACCATAAATAACCTAATGATGAGGTATTAGCACCTTAAAGAAACCATATTTATCCCTAATTTGAGGATATTTAAAGATACAATTTCAGGGTATATACAAGGATAGATAGATAAGTTTTACTGCTTCCACTTAGTTATGTATTATTATGCATTTATGTATTATTTCCCTGTTAAGTTTGCTGAAATGTTTTAGACAATTATGAGGGAATTCTTACAGAATTGGTTGATTTGCTAAATATTAAATGATACAGACAAGTAAACAATATAATCACTAAACAGAAGGAGAAAGCAATACAAACACAACCGAAATAATAAATAAAATACATAGAACATTCAAAATAAAGTGAAAAGCATGATTGACCACATGTAGAACGTTTATATGTTTATATAAAATTATCATTGTAAAATAAGGTAGGGTGTGTGTTGTTCACCATTCTTCTGGAATGGTTTGGATAATGATGCATAGCCAATAGAAAACTAGTAGATGGATGCCATGAAGACATATAATAACACATACTCACATATAAACATGTGTTAAATTATTTCCATGTCCCTATAAATTACAATATAAAATTTAGACCAAGATTGAAGTCTCATTTTCTTGTTAACTTGCTTGTGGGCTCACATTTTTGTTAAACCATTTCAATTGTGTCAATTTGAGTCAATGCAAACTAGTTCTATATGAAAACCATTTACCAAACTAACTAATCCAGCAACACAGTCTGTGTTAAGATATGAGGGGTTATTCTAGGACAGGCCTTTAGCAAACTATGACCCTTGACCAAATGTATCCCCTGGCTTGTTTTTACTAATAGAGTTTTATTTGAACACATCCAAATCCATTCCTTATGTATTGTCTGTTGCTATTTCCATGTTACAGCATCAGAATTGAGTGGTTGTGATACAGACTACATGGGCCCAGAAAAACAATTTTTTTTTTTTACAAAATAATTTTGCATACCCGTGGTTTAAAAGCTGGAAATAAAGAGAAACACAAGTTAGATACTTTCAAGAGCTCTCTGCCTAGATAAAGATTCAGGAGAAAACAATATCAACTTAATGCAATGAAATCTGTTGGAAGAAGATATAGGTGGGTTGCAAACATAAGTTTACCTGGGGATGATTCCTGAAAGACTTCAAAGCAAAAACAATACTTGAAATGTTGTATTAAAACCTATTATTATAAATTACTTGCTCTCATTTTTTCTTTTATAAATAAATATGCATTTCATTTCAAAAAGAATGATTGTGGTTTTTTTTCCCCATGTAAGATTGAATCTGATATAGTATGAAACAAGTGACTTCCCCAAGAACATTCTTTTGCTTTTATGGCTTACATAGTTTATTCATTTTGGCTGAGAAGCAATATTCATTTTGGGAATACACTACATTGTATTAATTTAGCTGAGATGCGATATTCAATATGTGAATATACTACAGTTTGATGAGTGTTTCCTTCCAGCTCTCAGGACCTATTACATGTGTTTCTTAGTACAAAGGCAATCATTTATTTTAGATATAAACCTAAGAGTGCAATTGATGTGCCAGTTTTCTAAGTATACATCTTGACAAACTCTTCTACAGTGGATATTTTGTTGATCAAGAAATAAAGTTATTAGCTTGTTAAACTATTAAGATAATGAGGTGATCTGTTATGTAATTCTTGCCATCCTAATAAAATGCTTTTGTCACTTGACACTCAGCCAGCAATGAATAAAAAAGACTATGAATTCTCATCTTCTTCAATACTTGTTATTGGGTTCTGTGATAGGCAGAACAATGCCCCCGCAAAGCTGTCCATATTCTAATCCCCAGAACTTGTGTATGTGTTATGTCACTCAAGGGAGTGGGGAGACATATGGTTGCAAGTGGAATGAAGATAAAACTACTCACTGACCTTAACATAAGGAGATTTTTCTGAATTATCTATAATATATGCTGGTGATATACATTGCCTACAACTACCTGCAATTCAGTGTAATCACATGGTCCCTTTATGTATGGAAAAGGTAGGCAAGAAGGTCAGTCAGAGTGATGCCATGTGAGAAAGACGCAAGGAACATTGCCGTCTTTGAACACAAAGGGAGCCTAGGAGCAAAAGAGTACAAGTAACCTCTAGAAACTATAGAAACTCCAGAAAAAAAAATATATATATAACTCTGCAAAACCTTAATTCAGCCTTTTCTTATGAAATTGTAGGAGTCTTTACATATTCTTAATAATAATTGTTTCTTGGTTTTTAAAATTGCAAGCATCGTTACCAAGTTTATAATGTCTTTTATGAAATTTCCTTAGGGTGTCTTTTTATGAAAAGAACTCTTGATTTAAACATAATTAAATTTTCATACATTCTTCATTTAATTAGTAATTTAAAATAATACTTCCCTACCCCGATATTAACCATATTTTCTATTCATATATTTGAAGGATTTTTTTAATCAACACTAGGTTTTAATCTATTTTAATTTTAGATTATGTGTATATATACAAATATGCATATATATGGCATGCCTTCAATATATGCTTTTATTTATCACACACATAATCTTTTTTAAAATTCCATGTGTTAAAGAAAACTACCTCTCCTCCCTGATATGGCATGCAACATATTTCATAAGATAAAGTTCTAGAGAACTTGGATATTTTTATGGGCTCTTCATACCACTGTACTAGAAATATATCTATTTCTGCAGTAATAATACAACAGTTTCTTAATTACTACAGATTCACAATAAGTTCTAATATCTAGAATAACAGAACACCACCTCTCGTTCTTCCTGTTCAGAAGTGGCCTAGTTATTCTGGCCTACATTGTCCTTCACATGATATATTTAGAATCAGAATATCAATTTTTTATAAAATTCTATTAGGCCTCTTGATTGAAATTCCATTAAAACTCTAAGTCAGTTATGAGATAATTAGCATCTGAATGGCATTAAAGCTATCAGTTAATATTTTTGTTTTTTATATTTCTTAATAGAATATTATAATATTTGTTATAAAATTATTGTGCATATATAATGATGTCTATGTATTGAAATAAATTAGAGTTTCATATATAAAGGAACCTATCATATGTAAATAATGAGTTATTTTGTTATCACTCTTTTGTATCAAATTTTAGTCCATACTTTGTAGATTAAAACTATCTCCCCTCCTGGGCGCCTGGGTGGCTCAGTTGGTTAAGCGACTGCCTTCGGCTCAGGTCATGATCCTGGAGTCCCTGGATCGAGTCCCACATTGGGCTCCCTGCTTGGCAGGGAGTCTGCTTCTCCCTCAGACCCTACCCCCTCTCATGTGCTCTCTGACTCATTCTCTCTCTCTCTCAAAAAAAAAAAAAAACTGGGCGCCTGGGTGGCTCAGTTGGTTGGGCGACTGCCTTCGGCTCAGGTCATGATCCTGGAGTCCCTGGATCGAGTCCCGCATCGGGCTCCCTGCTCGGCAGGGAGCCTGCTTCTCCCTCTGGCCCTCCCCCCTCTCATGTGCTCTCTGTCTCTCTCATTCTCTCTGTCTCAAATAAATAAATAAAATCTTTAAAAAAAAAAAAAAACTATCTCCCCTCCTTTATGAAACATTCAATTACCTTTTACCAGTGGCTCAGTGTGTCTTATGTAATTAATCAATACAAACATATCATAATATCATTAGCTTCAACTGAAATGTCCTTCAAAATAAATTAATTCAAAAATAGAGAGCAGTAAATTGCCATAAATTTTCTTTCTAATGCTGACCAGGTCCATACCTGCTTCTAACAAACAAACAAATCTTCTCCATCTATAAATACCAAACTCTAATAACCCGTAAGTGCTCCACTGAGTTTGCCATGGTTCCTAATGTATCTCTCTTCACACTGACGTCAGTTGATTTAATCATTATTGCTTACCTAAGCCACTGGCAATCAATCTGTAGTGTGACTGAACACCCATGAATTGATCTAATGCTAAGAAATTAGATAGGAACTTAACATTGGGCATTAACAATTTAGATTTGGATCAATTTTCCTATTTTGACAATACCAGTGGCAATAGCTGGAGAAAATATCACATGGTATTTCATTCAGTCATTCAATGGAAATAATATAGAAGTGGTGGAAGAAAATAGAAGTTATGGAAATCCATGAGGGCATAGAGAAACTCCAAAAACTTCCCTTGTAGCAGCCAGAGTTGAAATATGAATGTGAGGGTCATATGATTCTGTCAATGGGAGTAGAGTCAATTCATTACTTTTTGTAAATATCATGACCATTGCATCCCTCTCGATGGGTGAATCTGGGGAAATTTGTCACACAAAAGTTCTCATTAACTTGCAATATAAAAACAAAGCAGGAGGATAATGATTTGATAAACTCCTTTGCTTTGTTTAGTTATTCTTTTTAGCTATTAGATCTCACCATTAAACTTTAAAAAATTCTTTGCCCAGGGGTGCCTGGGTGGCACAGTTGTTTAGGCATCTGAGCCTTGGCTTCAGCTCAGGTCATGATCTCAGGATTGTGAGATGGAGCCCTCCATCGGGCTCCACACTCAGCATAGAGTCTGCTAGAGATTCTCTCTCCCTCTCCCTCTGCCCCTCCTGCTCATGCTCTTTATCTCTCTCTAAAATAATCTTAAAAAATAAAAAATAAAAAATTCTGTGCCCATAGTCTTCAGCCCTCTATAATTCCATAACTGATTTTCCAATGAGCTTAAGTATGGAATTCAGAAACAAAAACCAGTTTGCAAACCACCCTGAACAAAAGAATAAAATCATATGACCTCAACACAATCTAGAAATAGTCATATTTTACAGCTGAGAAAATATATTTTATTTGCAGCCATGTGGTTATAAAACATTGTGAATTTATAATGGGAATGGCCCAAAGAAATTTCCCCAACAAAGGATAACTAATGGAAGTATTACTATTCTCCTATTGGTTGAGTGTTTAAATACATCTTCTTCATCGATTAAGCATTAAATTAATCTCAACAGGAAAGTGTATGTTCATTCCTAATATCACTAACTTTGCTGGGAACAGAGTATTCAAAACCACGTATTGAACCAGCTGCCCTACCTACGTTAACGCCTCAGCAATCAAGCTGTTTTGCCTTGCCTACCTATTTATTTTGTTCTTCAACAGAAATCTGTTTTTCAGGTCATCTATTTCCCTGCAACTGTCATTCCCATACCAATGTGTATAGCACCTGATGTGAACTATTTCCCCAAGGCTTCACATCCTGACAAAAGTTTTATTGTGATTTTTAGACTACAAAATAAGTGATCCCCAAACTCCTCTATATTCTCATCCTCCTTTCTGAATCTTCCCCTTACCTGCTTCACCCAATTGAGAAATATATGCCATCCAATGGTGCTGCAGTCCTTTCCAATGGGATTTGTTTTATTAGTCATTTTTCACATGCTTCAGGACAGGAGATTAATATATTATGTACTGCTATTCCTATTATTATCATCTTCTCTAAATTTGCAATGTAGTAGGTAGAGAAAGATGATAAATAATGATAACTTAATAGATTTGTTGGAAGATAACTATTTGGGCAAAAAGTAAAATAGGACATGGAGGATTTTAGTGTTAAAGTGTTGAAATTTCAAATGATGTAGTCTGTGTACCTCCTAGGAGAAAGTACCTTTGAGCAAAGACAGTAAGAATGGCTGGATATTTGAGAGAAAAAGTCTGTAGTGTGGTTGCAACAGAATGAGGAAAATGGAGTGGGAGATGAAATCAGAGAACTAAGGGAAGTAAAGAGGATAGCTCATTTTGAGACTTATTGACAATATGAAAGATTTGGTCACTCCTCCCCCAGTTGATGTTTTTTGGTTCTGTGTGTGTGTGTGTGTTTTAAGGTTTTATTTATTTATTTGAAAGAGAGAGAGAGAGCAAGCATGAGCAAGGGGAGGGACAGAGGGAGCAGGAGAGGGAAACTCCTTGCTGAGCAGGGAGCCTGACATGGGGCTCAATCCCAGGACTCTGGGATCATGACCTAAACCAAAGGCAGACATTTAACCGACTGAGCCACCCCGCCACACACACTGATTTTTGCCTCTTGGCTCAAGATTTCCTTCTCTACTCTCCACCCCCCACCCCAACTCTTGTTACCATTCATGGTGATTTTGGACTAAAGATGGCCATTACAATAATTTATAAGTTCAATTAATATCTTTACTTCAAAGATATCCAAAGAGGGCTTTATCTCTTCCTCATACACCCACTGCTGGGGCCTCAACATTCACAAAACATTTGTCCTTCTTCACTGAATCAGCTTCAATAGCTTATAAAACACCTACCTTCCATAGCAAACTAACATTTCCAGTTAAAAAGAAGAAGCATCCATGACCAGTGGACCCCTACATCTGTTTCTGTTTTTGTTTTGTTTTGTTTTTCCCCAAACTTCAATGTCGTTTAACATTTATTTCTTTGATATGCTCACCTATTCTTGATTTACAACAATCTGGTCTGCGGTACCTACATTTCACTTAGTTTCTTTTTTAAAAATCTTTTTCGTTGTGCATTACCAAGTTTGCTATGCACTTCTCATCTTAATTAACTGGAAACACAACTGACTTCTCTTACCTTTTTTTTTTTTGGAGAAGCAGAGTTGTTTTTTTTTTTTTTTATTATTCTTATGTTAATCCCCATACATTACATCATTAGTTTTAGATGAAGTGTTCCATGATTCATTGTTTGTGCATAACACCCAGTGCTCCATGCAGAATGTGCCCTCCTCAATACCCACCACCAGGCTAACCCATCCTCCCACCCCCCTCCCCTCTAGAACCCTCAGTTTGTTTTTCAGAGTCCATCATCCCTAAAAACACTCTTGGTTTGGCGTCTGTGGTACTGCAGACTTCTGGCTGTCCTCTTACTGCAAGCTTCACTCCAATCTTATTAATAATGGTTCCTCTTACTCTAACCGACCTCTCAGTACCAGCTTACCTCAAGGATCTATTCCCATCATCTGCTGTTCTCTATGGCATTAAATTTCATGGCATGATATACCATTTTATGGTGAGGACACTCAAATTTTCTCTTCCAGATGAACTTTACAATGTTATAATCTGTCCCAAAAACAGTTGTTTTAGAATTTTTTATTTGGTGGCTATTTTGCTATATTTTGAATTTGAGCCCAAACTGACAATTTTCAAATATTATATATAGCCATGGAAACATGATACATCATTCTACATTTTCAAGCTTTTCTTTCATTCTTCAGTAAGGTATCACTTACGCAAATCTAATCGTTTCCTGTTATTTTTTTCACACTTGTTATTTGTATTATAAAATTGTTCTTGGGCAGTTAAGGAACTCATGTAGTTCTTTTAATAGACTAGCTATTGATTATTTTGTGTTTACAAGTTAGATAATGATATCAGCTAAAATTATAGCAGTTTTTCTTCATTTCCATGATTTGCACATGCTTTTTTTGAAGTGATTCAGTCACTAGGACAGAGTGAATACTCTGAGTTTGTTACAAGAAGAGTGTATTTTACTTTTTCCTTGAAAATCTCGAAAGTTTGCCAAACTGTCATTGTGTTGTGTTTGGAAATAGAACAGACCTTGTTTTGGTTTCATGCCATATTTTCATTAAGGATTCTTACTGACAATATCTGGTGAACTGTGGGCAAGATATAGCTCTATCCCATTGAGATTATGTTTTCTTGTTCTCAATGCCTTATTTTTTATTTACAGATTTTAAATTTTTACCCATTTTATTGGGTCTGCAGTTGTATCTCACTATGGCAAAGTTACATTTCCCCAGAGAATAATGTGTTTAGTATTTTTTTTTTTCTGTACTTGGTTGTCATCCATATATACCATTTTTGGAGTCTTTTCAAATATTTTGCCAGTTTATTTAAAGTTTGGCTGTTTGTCTTCACTCTTACTGAATTTTAAGAGTTTCTTATATATCATTAACATGCTTATTATCAAGTATATATTTTTCAAGTATTTTCTCTCAGTGTCTAGCCTGTCCTTTTGTTTTCTTAACACTGTTTTTTGAAGAATAGAATAAATTTTGATGAAGTGAACTTTACCTTGTTGAAGATCAGTTACTTGGGATATGTTTAATCTTTCCATGACTTGTTTCTAAGCATCCTTAAGCTGAGTCCACTGTACTCTTTATTGTAAGCCTAATTTAGTCCTCTTATTAAAATTTACTCTTTTGGGGACACCTGGGTGGCTCAGTCGGTTAAGCGTCTGCCTTTGGCTCAGGTCGTGATCCCAGGGTCCTGGGATCGAGTTCCACATCAGGCTCCTTGCTCAGCAGGGAGCCTGCTTCTCCCTCTGCCTGCCTCTGTCTCTCTCTCTGACAAATAAATAAAATCTTTAAAAAAAAAAGTGCTATTATTTTAAAAAATTTTAAAAAATAAAATTTACTCTTTTAGATACTTTCCAAAGCTTTATATGTTACAATGTCTCTCACCTTCCACTGGTTGAAACTGAACTATTCCCAGCCAGCTATGAGCTCTGGAAATTATGTGGCCAGGTGCATACTAGTGGTTCTTTTACAATCCTCATAGAGTTCTCTACTACACACGAATGAACCCAGTGCAAAAGATTCAAGGAGACCCAACAACTGGTCTTTGTAGCTCTGTCTCTTTGCATCTCTTCTCTGATATTCTGCCACACAAACACTAGTCATATCATCATCCTCCAAAAGCAATCCCGTTTCTCAACTCAGTGAGATCACTGATGATGGTTAGTTTTCTTCTCCTTCTAGTATGACCTCGAAATTGCTCTAAGCTAGGTTAATCACAGGGCTTACTTAATTTAATTTCTTTCAGAGATCACAGCCCTGCTCTGCCTGTTGTTCAAGTCTAAAAACTTTTTCTTCATATATTTTCCGGTATTCTTGTTGCTTTCTGAGGGAGGGTAATTTTTGTAGACACATATCTTTTATAAACAAATCATAAGCCAACATATATATGGGATTTTTTATAATTGATCTAAATTTTGGCTATTTCAGATAAATTTACAATGTAATCATTTTCTTGCAATTTCTTGCAATAATCTGTTTTTCTTACATCTTCCAAAATTGCTTCTCTTAGATGAGAAGACTGTTATGGAATATGTCGAGAATATGTCAATTAAAAAATGGTATAAAAATTTAATTCTATATATCACCTATTATTTCATTAGACTCGGTAGATATATTTTTCTTTTATATATATATATTTTTTTAAAGATTTTATTTATTTATTTGACACAGAGAGAGATAGCGAGAGCAGGAACACAAGCAGGGGGAGTGGGAGAGGGAGAAGCAGGCTTCCCGCCGAGCAGGGAGCCTGATGTGGGACTCGATCCCAGGACCCTGGGATCATGACCTGAGCCGAAGGCAGACGCTTAACGACTGAGCCACCCAGGCGCCCTTTCTTTTATATTTTTAAGAAAATTATTCAAACTTAGAAATCAAATTGAATATATACATCCTTTAAGTACCATAAGCCCTCATTTAATGTTTTCCCGAGGAATACGTAAGCCTCTAGGAATATTTACCTGTGTCTGACTTTGGAATTTATTATTTAATTATAGTGCAAATGTTGCTTTATAGATTTTGTCTGACAAAAATGATAACTCAAAAAATACTGGCATTATTGCCCTGAAAGATATTAACCAGTTTTGTATATGTAAGCAAATTAATTTTAACACTATTTTGACTGGATGAGTACATTAATTTCTGTTTCTCTAATTCTTCCTTAGACCAAGTTTAAACTATTACTTGTTCCATAATTAACTAAAGGATTTTTATATGTATTGCTTCTATTTTGTAGGAGAGTCATGTTTTTAGAGTTTTGTAGACTGTACTTAAGTTACTTTAGAAGTTGTCTGCCAAATGCAACATCTTGGCTGGATTTTGGATTTCTTATAAAGGTATTTCGGTCCATATATCATTGTTTAATTGGAGTTTCTTGGGAGGAACAAGCACTAGTAAGACTTCTGATTCTACCGTTTTGCTAGCATAATATTTATACTGAACTTTAAAACAAAATCATCCTGACAGAAATTGAGAGATAAGATACATTTTTATATAAACATCTAAGTTTATGTAATTAACCTGAATCTTTGGACAAACCAGATATGCTCAATATTTTGTTGTTGTTCTTATCAAAATGTCAATAAATTACTGTCTATATTACTCTGAAATGATTTAATCAGTGTGGGAATTGAAAACATACATTTCATTTTAAAAATAATATTTAGTTCTCTCATAAAACCCTTAGTTACACTAAACTTTCAAAATTCTAATACTGATTCATGAATTAGATAAACTGCAATTACTAATATATACTAAGATTAAAATTGAAAAATTATATTGAATATGAAAGAATTGTAATTGTGACAAAATTTGTGATATCAATACTAATTAGGTCTTATAGTAGATCAGATAAAACATATTTTCAAGATACTTAGTGAAGTTTAAAACTTTGAATAATATATGCAGTTCAATAATATTTGGATATTTGCTTGATTTCTATATATCTTTTTTAATACAGGTGTTTTTCTTCTGACTTTAATATGCTCCAGAGTAGCTATAATCTTTTAGTTTTGTTAATGATTTTATTACATTTTGCAATTTTAAACAGGTGGAAAAGAATTGTACATGGGCATGGATCTATTGATATGTCCTCATGAGCTTAGCTAATGTGATAATATATTTATGTGTAATATATACATACAATTACATACTTTCTAGTTCTCAATTACATACATCCTAGTTTTCTCTAGGAAAGGGAAATTAATAACTTTGGGTGTGTTATAATTAGCACAGGTGGTTGAGGATATACTATCAACAATCACAACAGATAAATACTCTGTGTATCCAAGGTAACAGGATGTATTTTGCATTTCAATGAAAGTGATAGTAATCTTCACCTAAAATTAAATGCCATCTTCCCTTTAATATGAAAGAGATAGTGACAAATAAGGCTTGACCATTCATAGCAAAGCATAAAATATTTGGGGGAGGCAAATTATATGCCCTGGATTTATAATATCTGAATAAGAAATGAAGCAGAATGTGTTAAAATATTAACTAAGTTTATGTACTGCTGGTGGACTTATTTATAATATAAGTTAAATAAAGTAAAACGAACTTACTAATTTGTCCTTGTGAATGCTTTTCAACATGTATCTTATTATCAGGAAAAATATTAAGCCCTTATGAAATATTTTTCATTATACCCCATAGAGATTTTTTTTCTTTATTTCAGTTTTGATAGTTGGTTACTGTAATAAATTAATCATTTTTATTTAGTTGTATCATTCAGCGGGTGAATTGTTCTTTACTTGGAAGTTTGCCTAGAGGCTCTATTATAAACTGCAGGCAAAATTTGTATCTTTGACAAGTGAAAAGGGTGTCTGAACCCTGAAGAGGAAATTCTCTATATTGTGACTGTAGATTCTGTGAATAGGTTCTTGACTTTAGTTTTATAGCGACAGGATGGAAAAACAACTAATAGTCTTTTGAATGTCCTATCACATTCCTTACAAAAATGTGCATTCAAGTTAACTCACTTGCCTAATGTGTTCAACATGGTTTCTATGTCTTGATTATCATTTACTGCTGCACCTATGTAAATGATCATATATAAAGCAAGATGAGACCAGTGGAGTGAGTATGTGCATGCATGATCACGAACAATCTTTTGAGATTATTTATGGTCACAAACAGGGCAAAGGAGGTGCTAAGAAAAATTTTTTCAACTTCAAAATAAGAAATGTGCAGAAATCTTCAGTAATAATGTAAACAGCTTCTAGCTGTCAGTTTTACTCATTATCTGTGGTTCATATTTTGTTTTTTTTACAGTTGTTAAGAAAAAAATAATATTGGAAGCTTTGATACACAGAATAAACAGGTTCTTACATATCATACTAGGAACATGTTTGATAAGTTTAGAGTGTGATTACTACTTAATTTTCTAGGACAAGATACCTATGTTTGACTTTGTTATTTGCTGTTTGACTATAGACCACTAACTGTCAAGTTAGAAATAAACTTATAAATATTTTTTGAGTTGAAAACTAACCCCAAAGATTAAAATTTTATGCTCTGAATTTTTATTTATTAGAAAATTTATTTCAGCATTCTTTAAAAAAAAAAAAGATTTATTTATTTATTTTAGAGAGAGAGAGCAGGAGGAGGAGCAAAGGAAGAGAGATTCTTAAGCAGACTTGGTGCTGAGCACAGAGTTCAACAAGGGGCTGGATCTCACGACCCTGAGATAAGGACCTGAGCCAACCCAGGAGTGGAAGACTTAATTGACAACAGCACCCAGGCGTCGCTATTTTAGCATTCTTTGACAGACTATTCAAAACTCTGTACCTTGCGGCGCCTGGGTGGCTCAGTTGTTTGGGCGACTGCCTTCAGCTCAGGTCATGGTTCCAGGGTCCTGGGACTGAGCATCACATCAAGCTCCCTGCTTGGTGGGAAGCCTGCTTCTCGCTCTCCCACTGCCCCCTGCTTGTGTTCCCTCTCTCACTGTGTCTCTCTCTCTCCTTCTGTCAATTAAATAAATAAATAAAGTCTTTAAAATAAATAAACAAAACTCTGTACCTTGGGGCATCTGGGTGACTCACTCCGTTAAGCATCTGCCTTTGGCTCAGGTCATGAACCCAGGGTCCTGGAATCCAGCCCTGCAGGGGGCTCCCTGCTCAGCGGGGAGCCTTCTGCCTCTCCCTCTCCTCCCCTACTCCTTCTCTCTTGATTACTGTCTTTCTATCTCAAATAAATATATAAAATCTTAAAAAAAAAAAAGCCTCTGTACCTTAGGTTCTTTTTTTTAAATAGCTCTATTAAGATATAATTTAATAAATACATACACATCACCTATTTAAAATGTAAAGTAAATGTTTTTTAGTACATTCACAAAGTTTCACAACTTTTAGAATTTTAAAATTTTCATCACTCTCCCCCAAAGAAATACCATATATATTAGTATTAACCTCTCCCCCTTTCTTTCTCATTCGTTCCTGCCCCAATCCTAGGCAAACCTTCGTCTACCTTCTGCCTCTATAGATTTGCCTATTCTAGACATTTCAGAATGGAATCTTAAAAAATGTGGTCTTTTTTTTTTCCCACTTGCTTCTTTCATTTAGTGTAATATTTCATGATTTTTATCCTGTAGCATATATCAGTACTTCATTCTTTTTTATTACTGAATTTGAGCCAGCCATACCATTTCATTGGTTCCATTGTTAATTACTTAACTGAATAATATTTTATATGTTTCTCTTCTGTTATTTATAAAAGTTGTGTTATTTATTTATTTATTTATTTATTTATTTTAGAAGGGGTGGAGAGGAGCAGAGGGAGAGGGAGAGAGATTCTCAAGCAGACCACACTGAGTATCGAGCCCCATATGGGGCTTGATCTCATGACCCTAAGATCAGGGCCCCAGCCAAAATCACAGATGCTTAACAGACTGCGCCACTCAGGCACCCCTAAGAGTCATGTTATTAATTCTACTCTGTAATTATAACTAAACACAATATTAAGAAGTATATTTTATTGTTTTCAATTTTTGGATTGTGTTTATTATTTTGTGTTTTAAGGACTAGAAATAAGTGCATAATGCCAAAGAAAACTTAGATTCAAATCGATTGAGAAAAACTGAAAAGCAACAATTACATAGCATTTTTTAGAAATACAGATATATGATATATCCAAAAATAATCTATTCTTATCAAAGAAAATAGCATTTTAAAAATTTAGTGTATAGTCAAGTAATTGATTCATATACACTTGCTATAGTTTTGTATAACCTTGGAAATAAAACAGGAAATGCCAAGTTCATATTTAGATATATTTTTATTTTGATTCATTTTGTTCATTTGAAACATCTAAAAAGCATTTGACATTATTCATATTTTTGCAGCTGTTTTCATTAATTTGTGCCATACTGTGAAATGTGTTGATTTCGCCATGACCAGTCCATGAAATCATTGTCTAACTGCTTGATACACTGGCTTCTTACCAAAAAGTACTCCAAAAAAAAGATGTGCTGTGAAATGACAAACATCCTTTATATATATACATATATACACGTGTATATATATATATATATATATATATAATTATTATTATAAAGCTCTTTTTCATGAAAATTAGAGAATTAGAAATAGATCTATAGGGGCGCCTGGGTGGCTCAGTCGTTAAGCATCTGCCTTCAGCTCAGGTCATGATCCCAGGGTCCTGGGATCGAGCCCCACATCGGGCTCCCTGCTCGGCCGGAAGCCTGCTTCTCCCTCTCCCACTCCCCCTGCTTGTGTTCCCTCTCACGCTGTCTCTCTCTCTCTCTGTCAATTAAATAAATAAATAAATAAAATCTTTAAAAAAAAAAAGAAATAGATCTATAGATTTTTTCATTTTAAGTGAATAAGAAATGTTATGACATTTTGGATATGGAATTGAAATTGCAGAAAACTTTATACTGTAGTTTTCATTTTTTTTAAGATTTTATTTATTTTATTTGAGAGAAAGAGAGAGACAGAGCATGAACAGGGGGAGGGGCAGAGGAAGAGGGAGAAACAGACTCCCAGCTCAGCAGGGACCCCGATGTGGGGCTGGATCCCAGGACCTCTGAGATCATGACCTGAGCCAAAGGCAGATGCTTAACTGACTGAGCCACCCAGGCATCCCTGTAGTTTTCATTTTGGTTTGATAGTCAACAGTTTAAATATCACTTAGTAAATGCATTGGACTTTAAAAACTTTTATGTTTTCTATATTTTCTTTATATCCTCTTTTTATTAGTATCTATAAATATCTTATTATAAAATATATGTGCTGTTTTTAACATTAAGTTTAATCCTTCAAAAGTGATGTATAATTAAAAGCAAATGTCTATTACTGATCCTTGTCACCTGATCTAAATTATTTACTCAGTATATTAATCTTAGTTTGTTTTAGTTAATGTTGAATTAGTTATTTTTCAGATCTGTCAAAGTATTCTTATCATTTTTGTATTTATACAACCTGATTTCAAAAATAGTATTAATATGATTATTTAATTTAGTGGCTAAGGTATCTACATATTTTATATGAAAACATATCAATAATTGTCTCATATTTCCACATTTGTTTTAAGAGTAGCATGCTTTAAGATAATTGGAATTCGGGCGCCTGGGTGGCTCAGTTGGTTAAGTGACTGCCTTCGGCTCAGGTCATGATCCTGGAGTCCCAGGATCGAGTCCCGCATCCGGCTCCCTGCTCGACGGGGAGTCTGCTTCTCCCTCTGACCCTCCCCTGTCTCATGCTCTCTCTCTCTATCTCATTCTCTCTCTCTCAAATAAATAAATAAAATCTTAAAAAAAAAGATAATTGGAATTCTTGCCATGAGCCTTTCTAACAATTCTCCTTATTAAGTTGTACATTATACATACTTATATGAGGCAAGTGCTTTGAAATTATCAAAGTGTTGTTTATTAGAAATATATTTTTCTCCCACCCAGTTGAATGTGTCAACAAAAAGACAAAGTGAGAAACTAGATTTTAGTCAAGTCATTCTACTCAGTGATGTTTATCAGTTTTATTAGCTAATACATCTGGTTGAATTATCTTTTTTTGTTACTAAAAATGATAAATGTTCTATGAACATATTCTTACATTTAATTTGAGATTCCTCTCTTTTTCAGGGTATCTGACACTAGATATCAAAGCTTCTTTTCCACTAAGTGGTGAGTCTTCCTCTCCGGGGAAATGAAATGTTTCAATGCCTTTCTTGTGTTCAACTATTTAAGGTTTCCCAACAGTCAGCTTAAATATTTATAAGACTAGTCTTTTCAATAAAACTTAGAAAAAAGCATCACATTTAAAAGTGAATTAAAGGTATATAAAGCCAAGAATTTCTCTTGGCTACTAAATATCTGGAAATTTGCTAGTCTTGGAATAACCTCTATTTTCCCCAAACCTTTTTATGTCATTAATTACATTTGTTTTAGCAAAGAAAAACAGCACTTATAGAAATGTATTTTATCTCATTTCTTGAAAATATATTGCATTGTTACATGTTGATAATTAATGGTCAAATTATCCTGCCATGTGAGGTAAAATTTCTATACACACACTGTGTGTGTATGTACAGTCAATCCTCATTATTTGTAAATTCCGTAGTTGTGATTTCTCCTCCTCACAAAAATGTATTTATTGTAACTCCAAAGTCAGTATTTGTGGCATTTACATGGTCATTGATTTGTGAATATATGCAGTGGGAATAACCTTACATTCCAAATATGAGTGAAATCATAGCATATTTTTCTTTCTCTGACTGACTATTTCACATAGCATAATACTCTCTAGCTCCATCCATCATTGCAAATGGCAAGGTTTTATTCTTTTTTTATGCCTGAGTAATATTCCACAACAAAATAAATATTAAATAATAAATAATCAGAGGTAAAAACTTTGAGTCAGCCACGTGCATGAGCATTCCCAGCTAAGGGTAAATCTGCCTTCTTGTTTCAGATCTCATGTAAGTGCCTTCTTCATGGTCTATGTAGTGCTGCATATTTTGCATTCTTTTGGAGTTTTTTTGTTGGCCGTTTCACTGTTTAAAATGGCCACCATGGGGACACCTGGGTGGTTCAGTTGGTTAAGCGACTGCCTTCGGCTCAGGTCATGATCTCAAGGTCCTGGGATCAAGTCCCGCACTGGGCTTCCTGCTCAGTGGGGAGCCTGCTTCTCCCCCTGCCTGCAGGTCCCCCTGCTTGTGCTCTCTCTCTCTCTCTGACAAATAAATAAAATCTTAAAAATAAATAAATAAAATAAAATAAAATAAAAATGGCCACCATGAATAGTTCTGAAGTGTTATAAAAGGTTCCTAAGAACAAGAAGAGTGTGAGGAGCTTTGGTAAAATATGTGTTCAGGCATGAATTAAAGTGCTGTTGGCACTTAGTTCAATGTCAATGAATCATTAGTTTATTTTAAATAAGAGTCTTTAAACAGAAATACATGTAAAAAAAGTCTATGTATTGACCAGTTGACAAAAATGTTATGAGAGGTTCAAATCCTATATTTTCCCTAGGAGCAATGATGTAGTATTTGCAAGATCAGTGTTTGTGTTGATATTATAAAATATGTCTACTGTGAATAATGGGATTTGACTGTATATGTGTGTGTATATACACATACACACACCAAAATGTTTGCATGTATGATTATTTATTATTTAATATTTATTTTGTTGTGGAATATTACTCAGGCATAAAAAGGAATAAAATCTTGCCACTTGCAATGATGGATGGAGCTAGAGAGTATTATGCTACATGAAATAAGTCAGTCAGAGAAAGACAAATACCATATGATTTCACTCATATTTGGAATGTAAGAAACAAAACAGATGAACATATGGGGGGGGAAATGGAGCAGCAGACCAAGAAACAGTCTCTTAACTATAGAGAACAAACTGATGGTTACCAGAGGGGAGGTGGGCAGGGGGATGGATATTAAGAATGGTACATGTGATGAGCACTAGGTGTTGTATGTATGTGATTAACAACTAAATTCTACACCTGAAACTAATAGTACACTGTGTTAACAAACTGGAATTTAAATAAAAACTTAACAAAATAAAATAAAATCTATTTTGTTAAGTGTAGATTTTCAAAGACTATTATTTTAAACCTAGGAAATTTAACAAAATCTAAAAAAAAGAAAAAAGAGAGAGCAAACTCCAGACAGTAATTTGCATTGCTACTAATTAAATTATAATACTTCAGAGAAATAGTATCATCATCAATATTGAAAATTTATTTGCAGAAGAATTTAATGTATTCATGAATTTATTATTTAAATTATGCTGCAATCATTGTGTAAGTCATAATCATTTTATTTTACTTACTAAGCTACCAAATATGGGAAAATTACATATTTTGTAGTAATTTATACTTTATATGTATATAATGAGTTAATACTTAACATTACTTTTTGCACTTTTTGTTGTGTTGACATGTCTTTTTTGTTCTTAACTATTGACTAATTGATGTTTCTTACAGCAGCAAAATAGAGATCATAAACAAAATACAATAGTATGCAAAAGGCTTTTGGGTATTCACTTTTCTTTCAGAGTATTCTTCAGAACACAGATGCTGAAATTGGTAGACCTAAGTATTGCAGAGCATATTCTCCCAGCAAGATTCTAAAATAGTTTACTATTAAATATCAATGAAATACAATGCTCTTATACATGTTTATGGGCAGATCTTAGAACAAAAGCGTACATAAATGTGTCAGTGTAATTGTGGGACTTATATTGTTGTTGTGTATATGTAATCTTTTTGGTTAAAAATCTAGTACCTTGGGCCATGCCATACTGAATGTTTCATATCAGTATATTTCTATAGGTTTTTGACATAAGCTAACATTTACTTGGGGACTTTCTATATTCTTGAACCACTTCTAATTTTATGGCTGTGCAAAAAGTGTCTGCAAGGAGTAGGTAATCCTAAGGACATCACTGAAATATTACAGTAGTTCCTAATTCTCACAGAAATGATAATTTAATCACTGGAAATTAGAAATAAAATTGACAAAGCATATAAAATTATAGAGTTTATTAACAAATCCTGGAGTACAGGAATCACAGTTGAAAGTTTAGGATTTTGAATCATTTCATATATGGTCCTTACTATAAACTGAGAACACTTTTATATCATCTAATTCTCACAAATATTATTTGAGTTAGATATTTATATCAAGCTCCCTTCAGGGTTAAAGGAAATGAGGTGAGAATGATTAAGTAACTTGGCTAAGTTTACTAGTCAATAGTGAAGAAGAGATTTGAGCCTGGCTAATCTAATGTTGAGAGCTCACATTTTAACCATTGAGCTAGTTGGTTCATTTTCATAGTAAAATGTTGCTGTTTTTATTGGGCTAAAATGCACATAACAAAATGCACTATTTTAATCATTTTCATATATACAATTAAGTGGCATTAACTGTGTTTACATTGTTGCACAACTATGACCACTCTCTATCTCCAGAACCTACTTATCAAAAAATGAAACCATTTTCCTAGTATTTAAAATCCATCGAATTTCCAACCCTCTTGCATATTTTAAAAAGAACATCTGTAGAACAAATTAGAGCAATATACTGGAAAGTTTGAAATCACGTATAATGAATACTGCCAAATGAAAACAGCATTTGATAATATAAAATGTTACCATTTTATTTCTTTCCACTGTTTTAATTGTATAATTATAGTTTAGCCACAGTGCTTCAAAACATCCAGTTTTGATCACAGTTATGCTAAACTCTATTCTTTAGCTTTTCCAAGAACTTGTCATTCCTGTTTCCATGAATATTGAGTTTATATAGTGAAAATGAGTATCATTGGACTGTGAAATAGGTAGTCATACTATATTACTGAGAAAAGAAACACCTACTTTGCTATGGAAAGACATAACAAACCTTAGGAAAAATCATTGAAATAGCTATATTTGTCAAATAAATTATTTTAGAACATCCATGTTGAAAGTGTTGATGTATGTTGATCAACTTCTTTTCTAGAGACTGAATAAGAGCAATAGGATTTCTTTAGCTTATGTGAAATAATAATTATTTCTGAATCAAGTTTCTCCTGATCAAGTAATTGTCTCTCTCAAAACATTTTAACTGGAAAGAAATCAGTCACATTTTTTGAAATAGCTTTTTGTAAATTTTAATCATATAGAAGTCTATTAACTTGGAAAGTATACCATTGAATATAAAACCTGAGAAGGCTTCAGAACTATAAGGTTTAAAATAGCATTTAATTCACATAAACATATGCACAGTTTTGATTTTTAGAGTGATACCACAAATAAAAACAAAATGTAAACTACAAAAATAGGTTTTTCATTTTACTGCTGGAATAGGTGCACTGAGTCACCTCTTCAAAGAGGCCTTTTTTGACAAAATAAGTTGTTTTGGGGTTTTTTTGACAAATTATGTTAAATTGATACCCCTTCCCTTTTTTTCCATTAAGTTCTTGATTAATTCCTATAAAATTTATTTTCACAAATTTTACAACAAATAATAATTATATTTAAGTATTTGTTTAATTGCCTCTTGTCGTTAGACTCTGCAATGTCAGATGATGTTATGCCTATTACAGTTTAATTCAATTGACATCAAAAGTTTTTGGTTGCTCTTGGCTTTTGATATAAGCAAGGTGACATAGATTTGGACAGATTGAGGTATAAATCCTCTATAAAGAGAGGATTTCCAGATTACAGGGTCATATCATGAAACCAGGGCCAAAGAGTGAAATTTTACTAGTTTTTAGTCCAAAAGCAATTGACCTAACATTGCTAATGAGGAACATAACACCTCACACTAGCTGACCAAGAGGAGCCTTAGTAATGGAAGGAAGTACAGAGAATCAATTTTGAGTTGTGTGGAATGTGATGATATTCATAGATGAGTTTTATAAATTATTTTATGCAACATCTGAAGCAGAAATTATCTGATAAGTATATCATCAGTACCCTTCTAGTCTGTCATTACTCTGAAAATGATTATTTGTAAGAAGATAAGAAGAATTTGAGGCACTTTGATCAATACGTGTTTTCTTTTCTTTTTCTTTTTTTTTTTTTTTTTTTTTTTTTTTTTTTTTTTAAAGATTTTATTTATTTATTTGACAGAGACAGAGACAGCGAGAGCAGGAACACAAGCAGGGGGAGTGGGAGAGGGAGAAGCAGGCTTCCTGCCGAGCAGGGAGCCCGATGTGGGACTCGATCCCAGGACCCTGGGATCATGACCTGAGCCGAAGGCAGTCGCTTAACCAACTGAGCCACCCAGGCGCCCTTTTCTTTTTTTTAATATGGGAGACCAATCAGAGTATTTGGGTTTTTAGTTATATAGTTCAACCATAGTTTCAGATATACTAAGGACAAATATGAGGTGGAGGATGAAGCAGCATTGGTGGATATAATAACATTTATCAGGTTGATTTCTTGTATCCATCAGCACCAGGGGAGCATCTTAAGACTGTGGAAGGTTGTTCCTTCATTTTGGCTTAAGGTAACCAGCATAAGACAGTGCATTTTCTTTGTAATAGGTTAAGAGAAGTTCTGCACTATTTATTCAATGATTTAAGTGAGATGGTGTGGCAGGCTGGAGTGAAAATTCTCACCGGCTTAGAGCAGCTTTCTGGGCATCTGCATCATCTCCTTGTGTCTACCACCTCACTTCCCCATCAGATGTTTCAGGAGCTCTTGGAAACACTGCTGTGATTGTTTCCCTTTTCTACTACTGTCAGATTCCATTGATCAGTAGAATGAAATGAAAGCATTCCCAATATGTAAACATGTTGTGAATCAGGATTTAGAAATCAAGCTTTCACACAATATTTTTGTGTGGATGGTTAATAAAATGATAAACACAGAACTCTTCCAGTGGTGACATGCTCCATCGCTTTCAAGTCCAGTGTGTTACAGATGTCAAGGACACTTGAGATTGTGTGACCAAACCTTAAAATGTAGACTTGAGGATAACATATCCTTTCTTCCATGGAAATTTTTAACCTAAATTGTAGACTCCTTTAAGTCAAAAATTTGTCACAGTGAAAGAAGTCCTCAAAACTTGGTTCAGTCTGCAAGAGACCACCATTTCCCAGCTAAGTGTGTACATGACTTTATTCAGGATGTCAGGCAAGTAGTAAACTTAACAGTTATTTTAACTATACAGCTCTCCATGGATACCATATTCTTACCCCTTTCAGAAGTCATTTTTCAAGGGGACCAAGATAAAATATTGATGAATAAAACATGGGTGACTTATGAAAAATCATAGGAATGATTGTATTTTATTGTCCTTGAGTTGTTAGTATTCTAAATGGATTAATATCTTGTGGTCATAATTTTAACTCTTCTTTTTGAAAAAAGGATAGCTCAGTAATGTCAACTCAGAGTGGTCAAATACACAGTTATGATGGTTGCTATGGAAGTGATCAAAAACTGCTAAAACCAGGGAATTGTGTAATATGAAATAACAGCAGTATATGAGGATATCAACTAAGCAAACCAGAAAATACTAGTCCAACAGCTTATGGAAATTGTTTCCATAGGTAAAATAGCATCAAAATATATTTAAAGCCTTTGGAATATCATTTTCATTAACTGTCTTCTCAGAGAAATACAAACTCACACGCAATTTAATGTTACTGTTCTAAGCTCCTTAAGCATAAAATTATTAGAGAGGTTTTAACTGAATGAATAGAAAGAGCTTACAATAGCTTAATACAAGAAGATATCCCCTAATATTTTATATTCTTAAATAGTATGTTAAACCTCTTTATAGGAGGCAGAGGAATTTATGTAGCCCTGCAGTAATGCTTTTTGATGTATTTAGAAATTGATATAGAACAAACTACTTGCCACAAGCACACACTTTGAACATAGATCAAAAACTCAGTCATATGTGAAAGAGCACATTGGCTTCTTAGCATCGTCCTCTGAGAGAACTTCCCCATGGATAGAATAATGGTAAAGAAATTCTGATCAGTGAAGAGTATGCAGAAGAAATATAGGCAAAATAGAGACAGAGGTTGAAGTAAAGGGCAATGCTCTAGGTTTGGTCATGCAGTGGAAAACCAGGTCATGAGCCTTCAGACTGAGAAACATAAAGACACCAGTCCATCACGGGGGCACATCTTTAACAGTGTCCAAAACAGAAACTTGGGTTTGCAAGGCCTGCCAGCTATGTAATTTGTAGGGCCCACTTTAAGAAGAGTGATATAATACACAAACAAAATTAAGTAGTAAACAATGCTTTTTTTTTTTTTTTTAAGATTTTATTTATTTTTTAGAGAGCGAGTGAGAGAGAAACAGCATGAGAGGGGAGAGGGTCAGAGGGAGAAGCAGGCTCCCCGCCGAGCCGGGAGCCCGATGTGGGACTCGATCCCAGGACCCTGGGATCATGACCTGAGCCGAAGGCAGACGCTTAACCATCTGAGCCACCCAGGCGCCCCAAACAATGCTTTTATACAGTGATAATTCTAATTACAAGATTTCTGAAGCTTGCAAACAACATAAACAAAAATGCAGAAAAATAACAGAATTAAAACTATTACATAACTCTCTGACAAGCTATACTACTTTTCTTCCCCTTCATTTTTTTGGCTGCATACTCTTTCATCATCTGTCCAAATGAAAAAAATAAAAACAGAAAAGAAAAGTAATAATTATCAAAATGATGCTTTGAATTTCCCAGAACAGTTGGCCTTCCTTATTGTATTCATTGCTCAGTTAACCACATACTTACAGAAAAAATGTTGAGGTGTCCTAGCGGAATATGTGAAACAAAACAAGCAGACAAAAATTGGCTTGTACATGATAATAAGCCAAATTTAAAAAGAAAAAAAAAATAACGCTTAATGTTTATTTGGACTTCATTTAAGTATAAAGTATTGAGCATTATCATCTAATCATATGCATGTAAATATAGAAGCATCTTTGATATACAGAACAATTTTATTTTATTTTATTTTACAATGCTAAGAATGTGGTACATCCTTAATGGAGTGCTTAAAAATAATAACAGTGTTAAAAATAGAATATCAAAAACTCACATAATGCACATCAGATTCCTTTGTCAGACTTGCTTCTGACATTTACTCATTAAGGTTCATCCATTAATATTTGACCATAAAATATTTACAAATTTTCCATTTTGTGGAAAAAACACACACTGCAGGCCAGTCTACAATTAATAGGAAATAATTAATAGGAAATAGATTGGTAGAATAAACATGAACTTTTAGAAATAATTGAATTGTGATAGTTTAAATGAAGAAGGCTATAGTTTTCCACTTTTATATTCTTATTCAACATTCCAATACAACTTCTTTATAATTGGACATTTTGATGTCAGGGGTTGGGAGAAATCTGTACTTTGTTTTTTCAAACTAATTATTCCTATTTGCCTAATTACTACATGGAAGTGGTGAGGTAATATTTGAACTGTAGTGTTTTTACTTTGAAAAGACACATTTTGATCATTTGTTATGTTACATTAATTTTTCTAACAATACTAACATTCTTCAACCACATGTGGTTTTTCTCGTCTTGGAAGATTTGTGGATATTTCACACTATTGCCAAACATCTACACTACCACTAAGAGAGATTTAAAAAAAATACAAAACAATCTTAACAAGTAATCACAAATTTATTCAGCAAGGTAGATTCATTTTACATTTTTTTAAATTTTTCCCTTTATAATATTTTATCTTTGTTTTTTTTCTTTTTTTAATTGAAGTATACTTGACATACAATATTTTATTAGCTTCATGTGTCAACAGAAAGATTCAACATTTATATATATTAGGAAATGATCACCACAATAAGTCTAGTTGCCATATGTCATCATATCAAATTATTACAATATTATTTACTATATCCCCAATGCTATACATCTTTACATCCCCATCACTTATTTATTTTATAATTTATTACCTATTTTTATATTCCAATGGCAACATCACTCTGTTTAATTGATACTGTCAGCATAGCTTATGATATTTTTCCAGAGTTGTCACACTGAACAAAATGAATGTTGCCTGGGAGTTTATTGGAGAGTGAATGATTGACTTGAGAAAATGTCATCTGCATGAGCTGACATTTTTTGAAATATTTGACTTCATGATTACCTTCACAAATCTCATCCAGTTAGATCATATCATTTCAATAAATGCCATATTATCCTCTTCAAAATCCAATGTCTGAGCTCATGCACGTGTGCATGTGTGTGTGTGTGTGTACTCATGTGTATGTGTATGCATCCATATAAACAGGTTTGTAAATTACCTGTGAGTAGGGAAGGAAAAATTCTCCCTCTCCCCTTCAAAGTCTTCCAGATGGACTAAGATTAAATTTACCTGAGGCACATTAACAGGAGAAAGAAAAAAAAAAAAGTTTTATTATGTGTGCACAGAGGCCCAAAAATGAAATTGAGACCCAAACAAATGACTAAGGCAGGCAGTTTTTATACTTTTTAGACAAAGAGACAATAAATTTGTGAAGAATTGACAAGATAAATAAAGCAGATGTTTGGGAGCTTTATTTTTTTTTTTATTTTTAAAAAATATTTTATTTATTTTTTGACAGAGAGAGAGGGAACACAAGCAGGGGGAGGGGGAGAGGGAGAAGCAGGCTTCCCGCCGAGCAGGGAACCCGATGCGGGGCTCAATCCCAGGACCCTGGGATCATGACCTGAGCAAAAGGCAGAGGCTTAACGACTGAGCCACCCAGGCTCCCCGGGGAGTTTTAATTAGTAAGGAATTCTAAGCACAGTTTGGGCTGAGGTAGTAGATTAGTAAAGTAACACGGTGTTTATACAGATTTCTTGGCTCTAAATTTCTTATCTCTGGTGATAAGGATGCCTCTTTACTTCTTAGTACTGGGAGGGTATTTACTGCTTTATGGGGGAGTTTATTTACTGCCTTTCAGAGGAAGTTCTGAGTGTCCCTCCACTGGCTATTTCCCAAGTATCTTCAATTCAAAATAATCAATATGCCATTGTGGTGCATTTTGTGGGGCCTCCCACTGGCCCCCATGATAGGCACTCATTGTACTGGAATATGAGGGTAACAAGATTTATTTTTTTTGTGTTATCTACCAAATGTTGCCAGACACTTTAATACTCTGAGCAAATCACTAGGGTATAGGTGGAATAATTTACACATTAGATTCTTGAGAGAATAGGAACTGAGCCTCAGAATCTTGATTAAGAAGTACTATTGTAGACCAAGATTGCTCTGATCAAGATTCAGGAACAAGAAAGCATATGGAAGTGGCCAAACTAAAATTACCTTGAAGTAAGGGAGAGTATTATCTGACATCTCATGACTCACACAAAGAACATTTGATGAGGTCTTATCCTGAAACAACTTGAATTGAGGTTGAAAACCCAACTGTACCCGCATAATCCAAGAGATGCTATTTTGGATAACAACTGTGATTAAACAAGAGCTACACAATTAAAAAATACACACACACACACACACACATCCAACTTTGTGGGCTTTTAGCAACCTGGACATGGGACATCATTACTGAAAATTGAATATGTCCATGAAATAATTTACATGTAGCAGGTGTTACAAGTACAGCAACCAGCCACTTTTGTTTCCTCCCTCCTTTTTGAATAAAACAGGGCTGATATATTTGTAATGCAGGAATACAACTGACATAGATAGATGTTAGGTAAATAGATACATTGATGATACCTAGACACATAGATACTTTCATAGGGCTGATGTAACAGATTACCACTAACTAGGTGGCTTAAAAATAACAAAGTTACTATTTTACGTCTCTGGAGGCTAGAATTCTGAAATCAAGTTTGGCAGAGTTGGTTCTTTTGAGGGCTGTAAGGAAAAATTTGTTCCATACCTTTCTCCTAGTTTTTGGTGGTTTACCTTGTGTTCCTTGGCTTGCAGATGGTGTCACTCAAATCTTCCACGTTTCTATGGTGTTCTCCCTGTATCTCTTTATGTGGTCTTCCTTCTGGCAAGTCTGCCTCTGTGTCCATGTTTCTCCCTTTTTAATAAGATCCAGTCAGGTTGGATTAGGGCCCACTCTAATGACTTCATTTTAACTTATTACTTCTATATAGACCTCAGTTCAAAAAGGTTACATTCTGAGATACTGGGATGGGGCGGGGGTTGGTTAGGACTTCAACATATCTTTTTTGAGGGCCTAAATTCAACTAATAGCAGGTAGGTAAATGGATAAATAGATAAATAATATTAGAAGAGACATGCAAACTTATTTTATATATTATTTTTTTATTATTATGTTATGTTAATCACTATACATTACATCATTAGTTTTTGATGTAGTGTTCCATGATTCATTGTTTGCGTATAACACCCAGTGCACCATTCAGTACATTCAGTACGTGCCCTCTTTAATACCCATCACCAGGCTAACCCATCCCCCCATTCCCCTCCCCTCTAGAACCCTCAGTTTGTTTCTCAGAGTCCATAGTCTCTCATGGTTCGTCTCCCCCTCCAATTTCCCCCCCTTCATTTTTCCCTTCCTACTATCTTCTTCTTCTTCTGCTTCTGCTTCTGCTTCTGCTTCTGCTTCTGCTTCTTCTTCTCCTTCTCCTTCTCCTTCTCCTTCTTCTCCTTCTTCTTCTTCTTCTTCTTTCTTCTTCTTTTAACATATAATGTATTATTTGTTTCAGAGGTACAGGTCTGTGATTCAACAGTGGTGGGAGGGATGGGGTGGCTGGGTGATAGACATTGGGAGGGTATGTGCTATGGTGAGCACTGTGAATTGTTTATATATTATTTTTAAAACTTTTTTTAAGTTTTTATTTAAATTCTAGTTAGTTAACATACAGTGTTTAGCAATTCAGCACTTCCCCATGCTTATCACAAGTGCTCTCCTTAATCCTCACCACCTATTTAACCCATCCCCCCACTCGCCTCCCCTCTGGTAACCATCAGTTTGATCTCCATAGTTAAGACTCTGTTTTTTGGTTTACCTCTCTCTTTCTTATTTCCTCCCCTATGTTTTGTTTCTTAAATTCCACATATGACTGACTTATTTTGCTTGGCATATCATTTTCAAATGATGGTGGTATCAACCTCATCAACTATGTATTTAATCAACATATTAGGTCTCACAATAAAAGGGGAAACTTAAAATTGATCCTTAATGTATGTAACATATTTTTTTTCACAATTTGATGAATTAAAATAACAAACCATAGTGTCCATGATGTTACAGGCATAGAGCCCACCATAACTCAAAGCTTAGTCCTTGAGTGACTGGCTTTTGTTCCATTGTGAAGAACATGAAGTTAAAACAAAACTTCTTGAACCCAAAAAATTTTGTTCCTAAGATTCTGTTGAGAGTTTATGTATATTTTTCCTTCCTTCTTCCTTTCCTTTTCTTTTCTTTCCTTTCCTTTCCTTTTCTTTTCTTTCCTTTCCTTTCCTTTCTTTTTTCTTTTCTTTTTTTCTATTCTTTCTTTTTCCTTCCTTTCTTTCTTTCTTTCTTTCTTTCTTTCTTTCTTTCTTTCTTTCTTTCTTTCTTT